>NW_019397635.1:0-52276 GCF_000591075.1 Eurytemora carolleeae | reverse complement strand
TGATATTAATTTGATTTTTTTACGGTCTAAGTCGTATGTTCCAACTTCCTCAATTTGTATGGGCGCTACGCTCTTCGGTATGATACGTCTTTATCAATTTTCTCCTTATAGACGCAACAGATAGAAGTAAGATTAGTAGCGATCAAAAGCGCTTTTTTATCGCATTAAGCCTATTCCCCTTTCATTTTTCGCGAACACTCCCTTTAAATAAAAAAATAAATTTTAAAAAGAACCAAAATTTCAAATAATCATGTTTCAAATATTCATGTTTCAAATATTCATGTTTCAAATATCCATGTTTCAAATAATCATGTTTCAAGTATTCATGTTTCAAATATTCATGTTTCAAATATTCATGTTTCAAATATACAAATTTCGAATATTCCTGTTCCAAATATTAAAATTTCAAATATTCATGTTCCAAATATTCAAATTTCAAATATTTACGTTCCAAATATTCAAATTTCAAATATTCATGTTTCATGTTCCAAATATTCAATTTCCAAATATTGAAATTTCAACTATTCATATTTCAAATATTCAAATTTCAAATATTCATATTCCAAATATTCAAATTTCAAATACTAATGTTTCAAATATTCATGTTTCAAATATTCATGCTTCAAATATTCATGCTCCAAATATTCATGTTTCAAATATACAAATTTCAAATATTCCTGTTCCAATTATTCAAATTTAAAATATTTATGTTCCAAATATTCAAATTTCAAATATTCATGTTTCAAATATTTATGTTTCAAATAATCATGTTTCAAATATTCATGTTTCAAATATTTATGTTTCAAATATTCATGCTCCAAATATTCATGTTTCAAACATACAAATTTCAAATATTCCTGTTTCAAATATTAAAATTTCAAATATTCATGTTCCAAATATTCAAATATTTACGTTCCAAATATTCAAATTTCAAATATTCATGTTCCAAATATTCATGTTACAAATATTCATGTTTCAAATATTCATGTTCCAAATATTCATGTTCCAAATATTCAAATATTCAAATTCAAATATTCAGAATTCAAATATTCATGTTTCAAATATTCAAATTCAAATATTCAAAATTCAAATATTCAAAATTCAAATATTCAAATTCAAATATTCGAAATTCAAATATTCAAAATTCAAATATTCATGTTTCATACCATTTTCGATGAAACCTGATTCATGTACACTGTACACTGTACACTGTACAGTGTATACCACATTAAAATGAAAACATTTTGGGTAAAAACTGTTCAATAAAAGAAAAAGGAAAAATAAAAAATAATAAAAAGATAAAATGTTTTTACCTTGAAAATGTTGACATTAGATTTGATGGATCGGTTTCAGGAGTTAAGGAATAATCTGATCTGAAAAATATAAAATTTCACTGAGACGTATCAAGGGACCCTCCATTTATAGAGTGGTATGTCCGATTCAACAACGGTACTCTTTACTAATCAGTTAAAAATCAATTTTTTTTAAACAGAAAAACAAAGATATCTTTCTCATTGTTATTCAGATAAAGAATAAAGTTGTGAATAGTACATATCACTCCACAAGTCCTGTGAAATAAAAGTTTCACAAAAAATTGGTTTACTTGAACTGAGTGAGACGGTTTGTTTTGTTGAATGGAGATGTTTCTGGGAGTCCCTCTGTATCACGTTCAGTCAAATACCTACCAGTAAATAATTTAATTTAACAAAATCCACGACTTCCAGCTTAATCTCCAGTTTCAAGCTCTTAGTCTCAAAGACTTTGTTAATTATAAAGACAAGGCGTTGGAAATTTCTCCGACTATTGTGTACGCTAGTACAGCTGTATTTTGACGTCATTGGTTATTTTGGTTGTTTGAGAGTCTAACGATCGACATTAAAACCTTAAATATTTAACATAATTGTGAATGTTTTAACTAAAATTAATGATATTAATTTGTATTTTAAAATTTATTTAATCATTTGTTGGATATGAGGATCGTCTGGTGAAATATAGCTGAATTTGTGATAAAGTTACGCATCTCTTTTGTATCAAAAATAGCCAATAATTATCAAAGTCTATGCTTAGTCTTTGTTTTAACATTCAAACAAATAATCCTCAACTTTTCAGGATTATTTTAATCATGGTCTTAACCTCTTTAATAAAAGGTCCAGTGAAAATGATATAAAGTAACCAACTAATTTTTATCAGAAAATGATATAGAGTAACAAGCTAATTTTTATCAGAAAATGATATAAAGTGACCAGCTAATTTTTATCAGAAAATGATATAAAGTAACCAGCTAATTTTTATCAAAAATGATATAAAGTAACCAGCTAATTTTTATCAGAAAATGATATAAAGTAACCAGCTAATTTTTATCAGAAAATGATATAAAGTAGACCAGCTAATTTTTATCAGAAAATGATATAAAGTAACCAGCTAATTTTTATCAAAAATGATATAAAGTAACCAGCTAATTTTTATCAGAAAATGATATAAAGTAACCAGCTAATTTTTATCAGAAAATGATATAAAGTAACCAGCTAATTTTTATCAGAAAATGGTATAAAGTAACCAGCTAATTTTTATCAGAAAAGGATATAAAGTAACCAGCTAATTTTTATCAGAAAATGATATAAAGTAACCAGCTAATTTTTATCAGAAAATGATATAAAGTAACCAGCTAATTTTTATCAGAAAATGATATAAAGTAACCAGCTAATTTTTATCAGAAAATGGTATAAAGTAACCAGCTAATTTTTATCAGAAAAGGATATAAAGTAACCAGCTAATTTTTATCAGAAAATGATATACAGTAACCAGCTAATTTTTATCAGAAAAACAATTTTAAAACTTTTCAATCAACGTATCTTTATTGCACTAAAGCACCTGAACAAAAGTAGTCGATGCAGATAAAAGAAAAATTCATTTTGTCTCGGTCTTGTTCATTGTTTCCAAAATTCAAGGAATGAAACGTATCATGGAAAATATGTAGCCTCGTATCTTCTCTGAAAAGAATGGTATAAAAGGAACTTAACACTCGCCTCAGACTCTGATTTTATAATCCTCATATCTTTCAAACCCTGATGTACGTCGTTATGGGTTATTTTAAAACATGAATATTCTTCCAGATAAAAGTTAAAGCTCAAAATATCAAAAGTTTTCGCCGTCAAGATGAAATTAGAAAGGGATCATCAAATTAGAGTTTAAGGCAAGTGTGTCTTCAAGCTGTACAAAATAAACTAACTTTAAATTCTAAAAAATATTTAAAACAGTTAATATCGTTATGTATTGTGTTGGTTTGTTTGTATCAAATAAACACCTTATAAAGGCTTAACCGATCAGTGTCCGATTTAATGAATTTGAGCCGTGTCTTAAATCCGCCAAAAACCGATTTCAATTAATAAAATAATAAAATCCGCTAAAATGGTTGCTAATTAGAGTATGATAAAAAATGGCGGTTTGAAAATCAACTGTTAGTTTAGCTAGAATTGATAATGGAAATTAGAGCGCAAAGCGCCCAAAAGTCTTGTTTATGTAAACATAAATAACCTGAAATAGTCCAGTTTATCCTCTGGTGCTAAAACATTTCGAAATTGTAAGTTCAAACGATTAAAAACGAAGTAACTGTAATTAGAAGAAAGGATATATATTTTTACGGTTGTTTACATTATCATATTTGAATAAATATTATGAAATCAAAGTCAAATAAAAAACATTTAAAAGTTTTACTATAGTATTTAACCTGCAACCCTTGATGGCAACTTCTTCAGTTCTTTCCAAGATGTTTCCCCAACAGGTTTATCAGCTAAAGCATGAAATTGTTCAAAAAATTCAAATAATCAGTTTAGTTAAATAATCAATGGTATTTTGCTTTTTTAAAGAATGAGAATGCAAGAACTTAACAAGACATTAACGACGTTTTGAAGGAAAAGTTCGCGGAAATGAAAGGCTAACGTCGAATTGAATTCTAGGTCGATAAACGTCAGATTGGTTGAACCGACCGGGCTTGTATCTAAAGAGAAAATGCGTAAACACGACTAATACCGAAGAACGTAGCGTCCATACAAATTCACAAAGTTGCATTATTCCACTCCAATCGTAAATAAACGTAAATAAATGACGATCATTTGGTCGCTAGATGTCTCTGCTCTCGATGCTTCAGGAGTTCAACGAGGGAGAAGCGCCTTTAAGCGACAAAACAAATCTTCGCTTAAAGTAAATAGTCTGAAAAAAAAAATATTATGAAATATCAATTATATATGAATGCATCGAATTAAGTTCCTATATGGTATAATATCTGACTGGTTAGTTTTAAACTAAATTGAATAATTTTTGATCTAAGTGAAATATTGCAACTTGATGAATGTACATGGATACTACACTCTTCGGCATGAGTCGTGTTTAACCATTTTCTCCTTACAGATGCAACAGATAGAAATAAGCTTAGTATCGTCATCATCAAATTAGATTTGACGTTAGCATACTCCCCCTTTCATTTTTCGCAAACCCTCTCCCTTTAAAGATTACTATATAATAAAGATCTTCGCTCAAATATAATCATATATAAATATGTTCGGGCCAAATTGGCCAAAATTGTTTTAGGGAACCCATAGGAAGTGGGTACCCTTGGGGGTGACAAGGGCTACAAAATTGAATTTTTTTTTATTCAAAATAAAATTTCTAAAATCAATATTGTTTTTAAATAAAATTTTTAAAAAGTATTTTTAAAATTCCACGGACAAAAATGTTTACCATAGTCATTCCCAGTGATTGTATTTTGCCTGGTTTCATCTGCTAAAGCTGGAAATATCTGTCCAGGATCAACATTTATACCGTCCGTATCATTCCTTAAACATCAGAATATCTGTCCTGGATCAACATTTATTCCATCCGTATCATTCCTTAAACATCAAAATATCAACATTTATTCCATCCATATCATTCCTTAAACATCAAAATATCTGTCCTGGATCAACATTAATACCGTCCGTATCATTCCTTAGACATCAAAATATCAACATTTATTCCATCCGTATCATTCCTTAAACATCAGAATATCTGTCCAGGATCAACATTAATACCATCCGTATCATTCCTTAAACATCAAAATATCTACATTTATTCCATCCGTATCATTCCTTAAACATCAAAATATCTGTCCTGGATCAACATTAATGCCGTCCGTATCATAACTGAAACATAAAAATATCTGTCCTGGATCAACATTAATACCGTCCGTATCATTCCTGAAAAATCAAAATATCTGTCCTGGATCAACATTAATACCGTCAGTATCATTCTTGAAAAATAAAAATCTTGATTTTCGATTCTCTCTATGTTAACTTATTCTGTACATTTCAAAATGGATGAAAATATAAAATTCTTTAGTTTTCCTGTACGTTTTCATTCCAAAAGATCATAATCAAAATTAGAATTCGAGGTCTCTCTGAAAAATGGGTAAAACTAGGGTTGTTAAACGTTTTTGAAAAAGATCGTTAAAAGATCATTTTTTGTTTCGTTTTTCAATCGTTATCAAAAACGATCGTTTCGTTTTTAAAAACTACCCACTCGTTTTAAACTTTTAGAAAACGAAGAACGATCGATTTTGACAACGATCGTTTTATAAAAACAACCATTTTTAAAAGACGAACTTTGTAAAAGAGCGATCGTTTTAAAAAACAATCGTTTTGTTTTCGATTTTCGTTGTCGTTTTCACAACGTAACGACGAGAACGTGAAAACGTTAACATCCCTAGGTGCAACTGCGATTGGGTATAATGGAGAGACTTGCTGTGTAACATGAACTAAGACTTGCAGTATTGCATGAAGAGAAAAGCTTTAGGATTCATTTGATACCAATAATTTATAATTACCAATATAAATACCAATATGAGACATTTTTTACGGTGAACAATTCTTAAATTAGAGCGTAAAGTCGTTTGTAATATTTCACCAGTTGTTTATAATTCTAGTAAGCCAAGTCCATTAGCGCCTGATCCAATCAAAGTTCAGCCATGTGTTGGTGTCTATTCTGAACCAATAGAAATCTAGCTCATTATCCAAATAGAGTTATGAATACTTCAATCGGCGCTATCAGTAAATGGAAATATTTACTTCTAATGAAACTATGGTGTTAGCCAGCAGTAGAAGAAACTTTTTCTACTTTACTTAATAACATACATTACATAATAACATGGACAAAATATGTAAAAAATACTATTCTACAAACTATGTAGTTGCATGTATACAAACAGGTTGAGAAAAATAAAGAACTCATTGGAAATAAGTTCACTATAGTTTCATTAGAAGTAAATATTTCCATTTACTGATAGCGCCGATTGAAGGATTTATCTCTAATTGGATAATGAGATGGATAAAACGATATATGTTACCGCCATACTATTTCTATTGGTTCAGAATAAACAAACCCATGACTGAACCCTGATTGGATCAGGCGCTAATGAACTCGGCATACAGGAGTGAGTTATTAAAATTAATTTTAAAATCTCGAAGGTTTCTGCAAATTCTTTTAGCAAGGGTCGCCTGTTTGAGGTTTTTATTTCATTGTGAAGACGACATTTTGAAGAAATCTGCAACAACAAAAAAACAGCAAAGGTAATAGTGATAATGAAATTTTCTCTATAAGAATTGTACATCTTCAAAATCTCTCATTGGCATTAAATGAATCCGAACGTTTTTCTCTACAATACAACACTTCAAGCTCAAATATATTACATAGCCGGTCTCTCCCTTTAACATTTTTAATCTCTTCGGAGTGTAAAAAAAACACTTATTATGTGATATCTATAAAATTCGATGTAGTTTTATAAAATTGTCGTCTTCTTTATAGAATCTACACTTTTGGTAAAACAGAACCCGCATCTGCAAAATAATGATTTTGGAGAAAGCAAAACAGGGCCACTTGGAATTACGTCTGCAGTTCCTTTAAACATGAATAATATAAAAGTACACCTGAGTTTCATTGCCTTTAAGTATGCCGATTTTACCAGGTTTTCATTTACCTGAAATACAAATGAATAGAAAAAAATTCTGATATTTTGGTCTCAAATAATAAAACTTTTTAAGGTTATCTAGAGTCGATTACTTGAGCGTACCACATTCGGAACACAGTGCGGAGAAATTTTTTAAGAATTTTACGGAAGACTTTGACCTGTTGCAAATCAGGCTGGTTTTGACATGTAACATATAACCAAAATGCATTAATTAAGACATTTTTGGTAATTTTTCTGAAACTCCGCTTTTGAATAATTAGTAATTTATAATTCAATTTTTATAAATAATTTTTTTTTAAGAAATCGTGTCTTTGTCACAAAGCTCTGATTTTCTAATCCATACAACAAAATATCTGTATGCCGAGTCCAATAGCGCCTGATCCAATCAGGGTTTTCTAATCCATACAACAAAATATCTGTATGCCGGTCCAATAGCGCCTGATCCAATCAGGGTTCAGTCATGTGTTTGTTGTCTATTCTGAACCAATAGAAATAGTATATCTCATTATCCAATTAGAGATATGAATCCTTCAATCAGCGCTATCAGTAAATGGAAATATTTACTTCTACTGAAACTAAAGTGACAAATTCGTACACCTTAAAATTATCAAATTGTTAGATCAAAAATCAAATGTTTGCACCATCAGGTTGCAAATAAAAAGGGATTAGAAATTTAAGTTTGCGACAAAGACTCAATTACTTTTAGTATACCTCTTTCTTTTCATAGAGCAATTCTAAAACCTCTTCTCCAATTTTTACAAAAGTTTTAAAATCAGTTTTAACATGATCAGTGGTTTCCAGCTGATCAAACAGTTTAACTGCAGTATCAAAAGATTTCTTCCAAGTTGGGCTAAATGTTCCGCAATTCTGAAATGAAGATCAAATAAAAAATATCAAGATACTAATCAACATTGGAGAGCAGTGAAATTATGTTTCCAGGTTAAACCTCTAAGCTTCATCAAAATGTAAAGGGATTATTGCAGCCATTCAATGTCTTAATCAAAATAAAGTGATTGTAATCATTCAATGTCTTAATCAAAAGGTAAAGTGATTATTGTAGTTATTCAATGTCTTAATCAAAATGTAAAGTGATTATTGTAGTTATTCAATGTCTTAATCAAAATGTAAAGTAATTGCAGTCATTCAATGTCTTAATAAAAATGTAAAGCGATTGTAGTCATTCAATGTCTTAATCAAAATGTAGAGCGATTGTAGTCATTCAATGTCTTAATCAAAATGTAAAGTGATTGTAGTAATTCAATGTCTTAATCAAAATAAAGTGATTGTAGTCATTCAATGTCTTAATAAAAAGGTAAAGTGATTGTAATCATTCAATGTCTTAATAAAAATGTAAAGTGATTGTAATCATTCAATGTCTTAATAAAAATGTAAAGTGTAGTCATTCGATGTTTTAATCAAAATGTAAAGTGATTATTGTAGTTATTCAATGTATTAATCAAAATGTAAAGTGATTGTAGTCATTCAATGCATTAATCAAAAATGTAAAGTGATTGTAGTCATTCAATGCCTTAATCAAAATGTAAAGTGATTATTCTAGTTATTCAATATAAAGTGATTGTAGTCATTCAATGTCTTAATCAAAATGTAAAGTGATTGTAGTCATTCAATGCCTTAATCAAAGTCTAAAGTGATTGTAGTCATTCAATGTCTTAATCAAAATGTAAATTGATTGTAGTCATTCAATGCCTTAATCAAAATGTAAAGTGGTTGTAGTCGTGAAATGTCTTAACAAATGTAAAGTGATTATAGTCATTCAATGACTTTTCAAAGAAAGAGTGAAAAGAAACCGTTGGGATTNGTTTAAAATATCAAATGTAGTCATTCAATGCCTTAATCAAAATGTAAATTGATTGTAGTCATTCAATGCCTTAATCAAAATGTAAAGTGGTTGTAGTCATGAAATGTCTCAACAAATGTAAAGTGATTGTAGTCATTCAATGTCTTTTCAAAGAAAGAGTGAAAAGGAATCGTTGGGATTTGAATATGCGTATTTGAATATGCGTATTTGGCGTTTACTAGATACAAATAAACAGACAAGCAAAGTAATAAATACTCTACAGGGTTACCCACAAAGGATGAGACTTTAACGACGATCTGAAACTTAAATAATAACTCGACCCTGGTTTAAGTCTCTGTCTTAACATTTACTCTTCTGATGGTTTATTTACTAATTTACCAAAGAAGGAAACAGGTTTACAGTTGCAGGTAATCATTAATATAAGGAAATAAACAGTATGAATTTTGTAGAGTCGTTACTGTAGTCTCTATCCTTTATGGGTCCCCCAGTAAATAGATAAATATAAAAGATTACTTGTTTGCAGGGCAACACCCTTAATTTGTTCCAGATGGATAATGCAACATTGTCTTCAGCAGGGGTTGTTGATCTAAAACCTAAACACGAACATCTTATTTGAATACAGTAAGAACCAGAAAAATTTGGAATGTGAATACGATATATAGCGAAACTTGTATTTGATGTTGTTAAAAAGCAAAAAGTCGTATTAATAACTCATTAAATCACTTATTAAGTTAAATGGTTCTGTTTGCAGTGTCTCATGTTCATTGGGCGATTTAAAATCACAACTATAGTATATAAAAGAGTTTTCAGGTTATCAACGAATGTTTGAAGAAAAAAAATTTAAAACGCAATATATATCATAATGAAACTCAGGGTATTTCAGATATTTCAGATTCCAAATAGAGGGTGTTAATAAAAAAAACATACAAAGACATTTTGCCATATTTTTTTGCTAAGAAAATTCAACAAACTTGGGATGAAAGTTCACAGAAACACTAGTCTTGGATCTTTCATTACAACTTGTGTAGAAAAATAATGGATAAAAGCCCAAATCGAGAGAGAAAGTTATCTCCGGAAGATGGGAAAGAAGTTGGGTGTTTAAAAACTTCGGCTTGACTCTTGAGTCTTAATTCCTTATACCCAGGTTTAAGGCTTAATCTTAGAACCAAATTTATGAATTAGCTGACATCTTGTGTCACGTGATTAGGCTCGAGTTAGTCCCAATGAAAATAAAACCGACCCTTTATGTATTAATATGCGTAATTCTAATTCTGAAAAAAACATTCTTAAAGTAAAACAACATCTAAATGATTTAGCAAATTAGTTATCTAACACTTTTCTTATTTTCTTGCTGAAAATATACATCAATGGTGTCTTTATTTTAACCTTGCATTTCAATTCATTTACCTTTATTTCTCTTTTCCTCTTCTTTTCCTGATGAAAAAAATTTGAATTATATGAAATTTTTCTATCTTGTTTGTTAAAAATAGGGAACAACATTTTGAGAAAAAATACACATTCAAACTAAAATGAAAAGTAACTAAACTTGCAATGCAAGATAAAAAGTAAGTTTTTGTCTTTAAATCAGGAATATTCTGTTCAAGAGGTTAGAAACATTTTGTTTTAAATTATGAACATTTTGTTCTAAATTAGGAACATTTTGTTCTAAATTAGGAACATTTTGTTCTAAATTAGGAACATTTTGTTCTAAATTAGGAACATTTTGTTTTAAATTATGAACATTTTGTTCTAAATTAGGAACATTTTCTTCAAAATCATGAACATTCTTAACTAAATTAGGATCCTTTCGTTTTAAATTAGGAATATTTTGCTCTAAAGTAGGTACATTCTGTTCGAAATTAGGAATATTTTGTTCAAAATAAGTATATTATTTTTAATTAGGAATGTTTTTTCGAAGTTAGGATAATTCTGGTCGAAATTAGGATCATTTGTTCGAAAATAGGCACAATTTGTTCAAAATTAGGAACATTTTGTTCTAAATTTGGATCCTTTTGTACATAATTAGGAACATTTTTTTCGAAATTAGGAAATTTTTTTTCGAAATTAGGAACATTTTGTTCGAAATTAGGATCATTCTTTTAGAAATTTGGAACACTTTTTTGAAATTAGGAACATTTTTTCTGTAATTAGGAACATTCTAGTCGAAGTTAGAAACATTCTGTTCGAAATTTGGAATTTTTTTTCGAAATTAGGATCATTATGTTCTAAACTAGGATTTTTCGTTTCGATATATGGAATAGAATTTAATAGTGATATTAAAACAATTTTCCAAAAAGATATTTCGAACCAATTTTTAGTTTTTCGAAATTATTTTGTTAAATCTATGTAATTTGCAAAATGTTGTGATTTTTCTAACAGCGGATTACCTTTCTTAATAATGTTTTCCTCATTTTCCGGGCTTAATATATTTGTAATTTTTTGTCCTACAGGGTCTAATTTTTCCTCTTCAGGAACACAATCTGAAAGCAATTGTAAACGATTTTAATTTGCTCCCCACAAATGGTAAAGTGACATAACAATTTGATATAAAAAGGTAAACATGTCAACTTGCAGATTTCTGCAAATTATTCAAAACAAAAACAAGCATGTTTTAAAAAGCCAAATTTTACGCTAAAAGTGTCCATGAAACTTATATCAAATTTGCCACAAGATTTTTGAGTGTTATTGTTAAATATTTTTATAGTTAATGGAAAGNCCCCAATGATTTTATGGAAAAATGTATCCTTATCTCGGATATAAAACTGTATTTTTATTTTAAATTTTAGTGCTAGTTTTAATAAATTTCTCACCCTTGGATGTTTTATCTTCCTCTACACAATCTGAAAAAACAGTAATGAATATAATTCTAAAATACAATTCTAAAATATAATTCTAAAAGCTCAATGTCAATTTATAGTAAAAGCTTTGCAATATTTGTAAAAATATAAACTTAAACCCGCCGCCCAAAGTATCATATGTGTGCTCGTCCAGCGTATCCGAGATAAAAGAAATCATGTAAATATGATATGACTTTCAAGAAATAAACAGCTTTTTCGTGAGTAAGCATTTTTATATACATAGTGTCATAACATCAATTTTCTAATCCCAAAAGCTTTGCAACCCAATGACCCTATATATTTTAAAATATGAATTCTTTTAGCTCAAATTATCTAAGTTTAAAATATCAAATTAGGTTTACACCATCACGTTACACAAATATAGGGATTAGCAAATTTAAGTTTGTGGCATAGAATCAATTCCTTTAAAAAGACAAAGTAAAGTTTAAAAATAGCCTCTCATATGTTAGTTTCATCTAAATCTTACTTTGGGCTGATGCTGTTTCAGAGAGAATTATAATCCAGGCTAACATAATACATTTCATGTCTGTAAACTAATAAAATATGGTCCAATTCATGTCTGTAAACTAATAAAATATGGTCAAATTTATGTCTATAAACGTAAGAAATATGATGTCTGTAAACTAATAAAATATGGTCAAATTTATGTCTATAAACGTAAGAAATATGGTCCAATTCATGTCTGTAAACTAATAAAATATGGTCAAATTTATGTCTATAAACGTAAGAAATATGATCCAATTCATGTCTGTAAACTTATAAAACATGGTCCGATTCATGTCTGTAAACTAATAAAATATGGTCCAATTCGAATGTCTGTAAACTAATAAAATATGGTCCAATTCATGTCTGTAAACTAAAAAAATATGGTCCAATTCATGTCTGTAAACTTATAAAATATGGTCCAATTCATGTCCGTAAACTAATTAAATATGGTCAAATTTATGCCTGTAAACGTATAAAATATGGCCCAATTCATGTCTGTAAACTTATAAAAATATGGTCCCTGCATTTATGTGTATAAACTTATAAAATATGGTTCAATTCATTTTTTTAAACGTATAAAATATGTTCCAATTTATGTTTGTAAACTTATAAAATATGGTCCAATTCATTTTTGTAAACATATAAAATATAGTCCAATTCATGTGTATAAACTTATAAAATATGGCCGAATTCATGTCTTTAAACTTATAATTATGGATCAATCGATGTTTATAAACTTATAAAATATGGTCCAGTTCATGTCTATGTAAACTTATAAAATATAGTCCAATTCATGTTTGTAAACTTATAAAATATGGTCCAATTCATTTTTGTAAACATATAAAATATAGTCCAATTCATGTTTGTAAACTTAAAAAAAATGGTCCAGTTCATGACTATATAAACTTATAAAATATGGTCCAATTCATGTTTGTAAACTTTAAAAAAATGGTCCAGTTCATGTCTATATAAACTTATAAAATATGGTCCAATTCATGTTTGTAAACTTATAAAAAATGGTCCAGTTCATGTCTATATAAACTTATAAAATATGGTCCAATTCATGTTTGTAAACTTATAAAAATGGTCCAGTTCATGTCTATGTAAACTTATAAAATATGGTCCAATTTAAACTAGGTTTTGGGCACTTTGCGCCCCCTTTACTATTAACAGCTTTTGCTATGAACTTTGAACGTCACCACTCACCATTTTAAATTGTTCTTAAATTTTCGAGGATTTTTCTGTTAAAATGCGGGCAATTTCAAAACTAATAAATTTTGACTTTTATTCCGGGCAAAATTATTCGACCACACAACAACCTGATTGACAAATACTGGGCTCGATTGGTTCAGCTATTTTACGTTTATTGGATACAAACAAACAAACAAACACACAAGACAAGCAAAGTATGTAAATTGCACAACTTTGTTGAATGATTTTATTATAATTCATGCAACCTCCAACATTTTATAACTTTAACTGAATTGAATCATATTTCATTAATTCACAATTAAACAGGTTTTTACAAAAACACACAATAATAAATGGCTAATATGGTCTTTTATGTTCATTCTATTTTTGGAAAAAATAACAATTGTTTAGTTTTTCTTGTTCTCAATATTGTAAAATTGAAATAGACAATTATTTTCTATCAGAGGCGCCGACCTTTTAATATTATTTTAACAAGACTAAGCTCATTGATTATTCGCTATTTGAAAGAAAAAATGTTTTATGAATGAATATTGAATTTAAACGGAGTTTTTTTTTCAGATTGTTTGATATCTAATATTTTTATCATATGTTTTTAGGAAAATGAAATAATAGATATATCTTTTATGTAGTTTATTATATGCTAGCATTAAATTGCAATATCAACATTGGAATATGAAACGCGGTATAATGATAATATTATTTAAATTAAACAATCATTTGATTCCTTAACGTTTGTCACTTAAAGTCATTTCTTTTGTATACAAGGTGAAACAAATATGTTTTCGTTTTGCATTTAAAAATTGACGATGTCCAAATGTAAATTTTGAAAGTTTTTTCTCTTTGCTTCAAAATATCAGAATAATGTACTACACGCTAGGGTTTCAAGCGAATGAAGACTTTAGAAGAAATTATTTTTGCAAAAGGAAGCAAAAACGATGTAGAATTTCGCAGAAATAAAAACGAAAAATGCAAAATGTTCGGCAAAACAAAAAATTGTCTGGATTATGTAGAGGTTGTCTGTATCATGCAGAGGTTGTCTGTATCATGTAGAGGTTGTCTGGATCATGCAGAAGTTGTCTGGATCATGTAGAGGTTGTCTGGATCATACCAAGGTAATCTGGATCATGTAGAGGTTGTCTGAATCATGTAGAGGTTGTCTGGATCATGTAGAGGTTGTCTGGATCATATCAAAGTAATCTGGATCATGTAGAGGTTGTCTGTATCATGTAGAGGTTGTCTCGATCTTGTAGAGGTTGTCTGGATCATGAAGAGTTTTTCAGGATCATGTAGAGGTTGTCTGGATCATGTAGAGGTTGTCTGTATCATGTGCAGGTTGTCTGTATCATGTACAGGTTGTCTGGATCATTTAGAGGTTGTCTGTATCATGTAGAGGTTGTCTGTATCATGTAGAGGTTGTCTTGATCATGTAGAGGTTGTCTGTATCATGTACAGGTTGTCTGGATCATATAGAGGTTGTCTGGATCATGTACAGGTTGTCTGGATCATATAGAGGTTGTCTGGATCATGTACAGGTTGTCTGGATCATGTAGAGGTTGTCTGAATCATTTAGAGGTTGTCTGTATCATGTAGAGCTTTTCTGGATCATGTAGAGGTTGTCAGGATCATGTAGAGGTTGTCTGGATCATGTAGAGGTTGTCTGGATCATGGGTTGTCTGTATCATGTAGAGGTTGTCTGGATCATGTAGAGGTTGTCTGGATCATGTAGAGGTTGTCTGGATCATGTAGAGGTTGTCTGGATCATGTAGAGGTTGTCTGTAACGTATAGAGGTTGTCTGGATCATGAAGAGGTTGTCTGTATCATGTAGAGGTTGTCTGGATTACGTAGAGGTTGTTTGTATCATGTAGAGGTTGTCTGGATTATGTAGAGGTTGTCTGTATCATGTAGAGGTTATCTGGATCATGTAGAGGTTGTCTGTATCATGTATAGGGGATGTCTGGATCATGTAGAGGTTGTCTGTATCATGTATAGAGGTTGTCTGGATCATATAAAAGTTGTTTGTTATTTTTATAAAAAGCTTTAGACCCAATTTTAACCCCTGGTGTTCTCTGTCCCACGTCTGCATTTAAAGAATTTGTGTGCAACATTGTTTATCAAATGATTTTGCCAAACGAACTATTTGAAAACTATTTTCCTGATCAGAAAGAACAAAATCATGAAAAATAAGTAATTACACAGACAAACAACACCATAAGTTATGACCAATTATTACAAAATAATAATAAAAAACTAATGACAAAATAGAAAATACATGAAGGACATGAATGGAGATCAAAAAGTAAAAATTAAAAAACCCTTCAACATAATGTCTGATTAAAGATCAATAAATGCAAGTTTTTGTATCATGTCCACATAGGGTTTATAGTCGGAATTTCGATGCGCGGAATTGCGTGCAATGATTGATTTAGCTCAGGCTATTATTCCATTGGAAGCAATTAAATATTTGCGAAACTGCGAGCTAGAGATGTCAACGTTTTGATTTTTCTAGATTTTAGCTTTCGTTACGATAGTGTTCATCAAAAGTATAAACGTTTGAAACGTTGCGTTGCACAATTTGAAAATTTATGGGAAAGAGTAACATTACGTAATGAATTTTCTGCACTTGCATATCTTATACAACGTTAAGCTTTAGTAAATGTTAGTGAAAAAACAGTAAGCTCCGTTACGCTTTCGCATTTCCCGTTTTAAAAAACTTTCCCAACGTTGCGTTAAAGCTTATGTAATATAACCACAATTTTTTAACGTTCCACTTTCATGCAAGGTAAATATTTTCAGAGACCTTACGTTACACTTTCACTTGGTTTAAGATCTAAAAGATGACAAACGTTTTGCTTTAATAAAACGTTATTGGGGCATAGTTCTGTACGTTACAATGCATTTCAGTGCAAAGAATATTTTTTGTTAATGTTACGTTTTATCTTAACTTTTCCAATATAAACTATTTTAATTACGTTTAAAAATTTTACTAAAATGCACCTTTTCTTACGTTACGATTTATCGAAACGTTATTTTGAAAAATTTTTTGTTACACTTTTTTACAACTGACAATCAAAACTGTTTATTCCTTTCGTTTTTACGAAAGATTTGAAAAAATGTTCTATACGTTGCGTTGTATTAAAATGTTCAAGCCTTAATGTTTCTAACGTTACACTTTATTAAAATAATATTGTTTCTAAATGAAAGCATTGCAAGATTTTTTCCGTGATAATTACATTTTTTTACTCACCCTGTATGTTGCTGTTGTATTTTTAACCTTTTTAGAGAATGTGTAGAAGAATATGCATTATGCAATATAAAGATGTTATAATATTATTATTTTTAACGATTTTTAAAATTTGTAGATGAAAGTTTTTAACATTAGACTTTCAACTCAAAGTGTGTCTTTAAGGGACTAGAGAAGTAATTTCAAGTGACCTTCCATTTATGGAGTGGCATGTCCAGTAGGGGTGATCAATATTGGAATAGAGCCAAAAGCCCACCGGAAGTCGCTGCGTTTTCACCGTAAGGCCACAAAAAAATTTATTTTTTATTTTCATGTTATACATCATTTTCTTGGAAATTCAATGCGAAATTCAAATCTTAAAAGCGTTTAAAAAAATTTAAACTTGAGTGAGTCAGACTTATCAATAACATTAAAAAGTTTAAAAACCGGAATTTAGTATCGTTATTTGGCCATAACTTCTTTAGATTTCAATATATTTAAAAATGGTTTTCGAACCTGAATTCAGCATGAAATTTCCAAGAAAATGATGTATCATATTTATTTTTTGAAATAATTTTTTTAGGCCTTGCGGCGATTTCTCCAATATTAAATTGTCAATTATTATCATTGGGAATCGAGCATGAGTCATGACCCTCTTTAAATGGAGGATCACTTGAAATTATCATCGTGTACTTGACGAGCTTAAAAAATAGACATGTTTTGGGACACTTCATAAAATGAGTTAAAATTCGGCAAGGCAAACCACTTTTGTATGTGGAACAGTAGTTCTAAATTATTTTGAATTAGTTTAAGGTTAATTTTTTCTTATTTACGCAATGCAGACTGACCCTTTTCTTATATCTAACAGTATTCTTAGTTTAAAATATCTAAGGTCTACAACATTGGGTAGCAAAGATATTGGGATTAGAAATATAACTCAACTCCTTTAGACATTCTTATCTAACAGAAGTCATAGCTTGAAATATCAAAAGTCTACAACACCAGCTAGCAAAGATGTAGAGATTAGAAAATTATAATGTGTAGCGAATTTTTAGTATTTTCTTGTGTTTTTTTATGTTACTTACAAAGTGAGTAAAAAAAGCGGCATTAGCTTTAGTTTACAAACCACAATGAAAATATTTTCAGAGTTCATGTTTGGGGTTAAAAAATATCAAATATAGTAAAACAAGTGCTAAATTTGTTTTAACACAAACAACGCAAAATAAAATTATTTAACATTTTTTCTTTTTTAAAAAAATCGATTAAAAAATCAGTTTTTTTTCTATTCTAAAATTTTATAAAAATCTATTGATGAATAAAACATAACACGCATTTTCCATTTGATAAAATATTGTTGCATTTTAGTAAGTATCTACATTTCTAAATTTTTCAACCTAACTTGGTACAGAGCTAATGGTTTAAGTGTTCATCCAAAAAAATCTAAGTTTATCATCATTAAGCCTACAAATTTCCACCTGCCGGAAGAAATTAACATATTTTTCAACAACAATGATCCTGGTGAAACGGATTCCTCTAAAATTTCTAAAATCCAGCGAATCTCCGACACTTCTGAAGAAAAGTCTGTACGGGTTCTTGGGGTTCTTTTAGACGAAAAACTTAAACTACGCTCCCATGTTAACTCTATCTGTTCAAAAATCTCAAGGTCTATCTATTGTCTAAGCCAGGTTAAAAATTTACTTGATATGAGTTGTCTTAAGCTTATTTATTTTGCGCACATTCACTCCCATCTTAATTATTGCAGTAACATCTTTTCTCTTCTTTCTAAAAAGGATCTTATTAGAGTTCAGACCCTACAAAAAAAATCTGTACGTCTAGTCTGCAATAAGAGTTATAATTCTCACACTGCCCCACTTTTTTTAAAAACTGCCATAGTCCCTTTCCAAGATCTAATACAAGTAAATGCCCTTTGTTTTATGTACGAATATAGGTTAAATCGTCTGCCATCATCATTTAATAACTCATGGAGCTTGAACAGGGATACAGACCCCCAATATATGCTAAGAAATGGCGAAGACTTTGCAATTCCACGATTAAAGTACCAGTATTTAAAATCACATCCTCTTTTTTATTTTCCGAATTTATGGAATAAATTTAAACCAGTGTTTAAAAATAGCATTGTTAAGAGCTCAACGTTTTCCAGTAATTTAAAATCTTATTTTCTACACAAACTTGATGAAAGCTATAGCATGGATTGTAACTGTTATTTATGCACTGTTTAGTTTGCTTGTACCCAGGGTCTAAGTACAATACCTTCTTATAATATATTGCTTTGTTGTCTATTCTCCAGGTTTACTTGGGCTCTCATGATCGGACCTACACAGAACCCTAACAGAAATATTCACCTCTCCTTCATTTTTTTTACTTTCATCGTATCATACGCCGCATAAATCTAAAGTTTTCAGGGACCTGGACTAGACAGCCAGATATTGAGCTCTCCGGGTTTCCCGGCACTGTAATAATCATAGAATTCATCAATGTGTTTTTAACCCTTGTAAATGTATAATTATGTGCCTAATAAAATATTTATTTATTTATTTATTTAAAACATGAACCATGCCAACTGAAGTTATGATTTCAAGGAGTCAAATAAACATGAAACCCAGCAATTGTGTTTGTTCACAGACCCGTTCCACTTAATAAGTTGATTTTTTGCAATTAGTAAATCATTTTCTTTATGACAGAAAATGCATATGTAAAATTTCTTAATGTCGTCTTCCTTTTCCAGAGTTTTAGTGGGCTTCATCAAACAATGACAAATCAAAAACCTTTGATGTCCAAGAAACATTTATAAGATTTGAATTTTCACTAATATCATGTTACAAAAAAAAGTTTTTTTTTCAAATTTACTAATCCCTATATTTTCCAACCCGATGGTTTAAACCTTGTATATTTCAATATTAATGGTCTACGACATCGGGTTGCAAAGATATATTAAATGAAAATTAGAGTTTTTGGCATAAACTCATTTTCTTTAAACTTGAAATGAAAAATCATAAGTCTTTGCTCTTATAATCATCAGTCGAATCTCTTACATTGATATATTAGAGACGTTTTGAAATGTTTTGATTGACAGCATTATTGTTACACTTTTGAAATTAAAACTCAGCCCTCATAGTCTAACGTTTTATGAACAACATTTTCATCAGACATATATCTAACGTTAGACTAATCAATTTACTATTCAGAGAAAAGTTATGAAACATTTTGATTTACAGAATTACATTTTTTTAATTGTTATATGTTACATTATTTGAATTCTACTCTGTAAAAAAACTTTCGTTTCCTGATTATTAAAATAATAACCCATTTCTGCAACGTTGAATTTTTCATTATACTATAAGGGAAAACGTTTCAAAACGTTTTCATAAACAGTAACGCATTTTTCAGTTATACAACGTTACACTTTTTATAAGTTGAACTTTGAAATAGAAATCCTTTCGTTACGATATTCAATCATATCACAATTAATTTTTCAAACGTTAGACTTTCAAGCTCCCCTTAGAAACAAAACATTTCTTTACGTTATGGTAAAAAAGGTTGTAGATATTAGAAAAATAACGTTACATTTCCACAAAACGCTAACGTTGGGGGTATGTTCCTCTAACGTTATCGTTTAACGTTAACGTTAGGTATGATCTCCTATAACGTTAACATTTAGCGTTCACGTTATAAAGAATATATCCAAACGTTACACATTATTGTAACGTAACGTACAAAAACGTACATTTTACGTTACGTTACACTATCGTTGACATCTCTACTGCGAGCAACAGCATTGTAAAAAGTGTGAATTGTAACTTACAAATGTATGCAGCAGATAAAAGATTGAAAATGGACAGAATTTAGTTTATGCAGATTTTAAAATATTCCTAATTATTGACCGCAATAAAATTCACTTGCGCGTTAGGACTTCTGCAGTTTCGCTTAAGTAAAATCGACTTGAGTGGAAACCTTAGATCTACATCCCTATACTCCCCAATTTATGCGATTCACTCAATTAGTGCCTATTGAAATCATTTAAAATTTCTTTTCAGTTCATCTCAATTCTTCTGAATAGTATATAAAGTGTATATCATAGATACTCAACTATTGTAGCTGACGAAGCTTGTATATGTATCAAGCTCGAAATGTGGTGGCCAACATCGGCTCTAATCTTTGGGATTCTTCTTCTTCCTTACACTGTGGAGTGTGGGAAGAATGAAAGAAGACTATTGCAAGATCTATTCAAGTATTATAATAAGCTGGAAAGACCTGTTGTTAACGAATCTCTTGCTGTTGGAGTAAATATAGGTCTCACACTCCAACAACTAATTGACTTGGATGAGGAAAAGGGTGTGCTCACAACAAATGCTTGGTTAAAACTAGAATGGACTGATGAGAATCTTCGTTGGAACGCATCCGAGTATGGTGGTATTAAGGATATCCGTCTACCTACCTCCCTGATATGGACTCCAGATATCATGCTGTATAACAACGCAAATTATCAAGTTGATGAAACTTACCAGACCATGGTGGTTGTCTCATCCGATGGGAATTGTTTGTACTTTCCACCAAGAATATTCAAATCAACCTGCAAGGTTGATAAAACTTCAACTGAGCAGCGCTGCAATATGAAATTTGGAAGTTGGACTTACAGTGGGGAGTTCATTAATCTTGACAAGGCTGGAGATTCAGGGGATTTAAGTTCATATATCAGCAACGAGAAATGGGAGATGATTGCAGTCTCAGCAGCTAGAAATGAAGTATATTACAGTTGCTGTCCTGAAGCTTATCAAGATGTTACCTTTACAATACATATCAAAAAGATTGATGGATAGAAAATATTGATAATTATTGTTTACTTTCTCAATTCCAAATATATATTCTAATTTCTTAATAAAAATTTACAATACATGGAACAGTTTCTAATATTTATATTTACAATTCATGGACCAGTTTTTATTTACAATTTATGGACCAGTTTCTAATATTTATATTTACAATTCAAGCACCAGTTTCTAATATTTATATTTACAATTCATGCACCAGTTTCTAATATTTATATTTACAATTCATGGACCAGTTTCTAATATTTATATTTATAATTCATGGACCAGTTTCTAATATTTATATTTACAATTCATGAACCAGTTTCTAATACTTATATTTACAATTCATGGACCCGTTCCTAATATTTATATTTATAATTCATGGACCAGTTTCTAATAATTATATTTATAATTCATGGACCAGTATCTAATATTTATATTTACAATTCAAGCACCAGTTTCTAATATTTATATTTACAATTCATGAACCAGTTTCTAATATTTATATTTATAATTCATGCACCAGTTTCTAATATTTATATTTACAATTCATGCACCAGTTCCTAATATTTATATTTACAATTCATACACCAGTTTCTAATATTTATATTTACAATTCATGAACCAGTTTCTAATATTTATATTTACAATTCATGCACCAGTTCCTAATATTTATATTTACAATTCATGAACTAGTTTTTAATATGTGTATTTAGTATTTACAATTCATAGACCAGTTTCTAATATTTATATTTACAATTCATGGACCAGTTTCTAATATTTATATATACAATTCACGCACCAGTTTCTAATATTTATATTGCTCTTTGAAGGAACTGTTAATGTAGTATAAGAAGGACGCATAATTAAAAATTCTAGTTATGATTGTTAAAGCTGTTGATAGACACAGCTCACCTTAAATTCACTTCATTTAATATGCTGATTTTTAAATCCATAAAAATTTGGCTGATTCGATTGTAGGGAAATTTACGCCATTTACACCATGGGAAAACAGAGTCAAAAATCTTTTCAAAGGAATTGAGTCTTTGTCACAAACTCTTATCCTTATGTCTTTGCAACCCGATGTTGTCGACCTTAGATATTTCAAACTATGAATTCTGTTAAATCAAATAAGCTAAGTTTGAAATATAAAAGGTTTGCACCATCAGGTTGTCAGAAAGTTTTCGTTTGTGGCAAATACTCAATTACTATATAAACACAAACATCACGATGTATATTGTCCTAAGATTGCGACATTTAAACTTCACTTAGTTAACATATACTACTTAATTTGTTTAAATAATTTTTTTTTACAAGTGAAAATCGCCAATGTTGACATATTAGTGCATGATATTAAAAACCTGATTTGTTGCCACAAACTCTGATTTTCTAATCGCTATATCTTTAGAATTTCATACTGTGAATTCTGTTAGATCAAATAATTTAGGTTTAAGGTATATGAAAGATTTACACCATCAGGTTGTTAAGATCTAGAGGGAAAAAACAATATTGCTATTTATATCATAGAGATTGTGAAAACGAAAAGTTAAGGATGGAAAAATAGATCAAGGGTAAAAATAAACATGAGTTTTCTCAAATTTATCAAACAGAATACTCAAGTAAGGCCGCTGCTTGTACATAATTGATTAAAGAATGATCCCAGTTATAAAAAAAATAGTTTTCAGTTAAACTTAAAAAAAAAATTAGCCTTCTTTAAATGATATATTTTAATCTTGCGCTTAAACAACATTTTAATATCGTCAATTGTATTTTGAATAAATTGCGTTAACATTACAGGGTCAAATTTTGCTGACTTCTTCTTTTATAATCTTGGATTAGTTGCTTCTCATACTCAGCCATTGTTTGTCGTCTTCCATCCTAGAATGTATAAATATGGCAAATCTATGCGGAATTTTATTTCACTATAGTCAATTCAGTGAAGGCGCAAAAAAATGCTTTAGATATGTTGATATCCCATTGCAACTTTGATTTCTATAACAAGCTAGCGAAAGCATAGACAGCAAGAGGCTTGGTGGAAAAGCAAAATTTTAATCCTTAGTGCTGTATATACATATCGTTAACATTAGTTTCAAAATCAATACCTTTATAAAACAGCACAAGGCTTACCGATAATAAAAGCTTAATCAAGGTTTGTGTGTTTAAATACTGAAATTTAATGAGTAAGGATGAATAGATTAAAACATATTGTACATTGCCCTATCATAAGGATACAGTATTGAGTACATTACTATTTAATACAATTATCCAACCTTAGTTACAATGTGTGATGGTTCCTTTAGAATGGTAAAACTAGGTGGAGCTCTTGAACCAGATATCCCAGCTTCATCAGAGGAATATCTAGGAGGAGAGGTCAAAACTTTTTCAAACATGTTTATAACACGCTCAGTCAGTTTCCCTTTCCCCCATGCCTTCTAGTCATTAGAACCATTAACAACCTTTTCTATGAATCATTGATATTTTATATATCTTGGTGATTTTCCTGTATGTCGACAGAATTTAACTTATATCCTTTATTTATAAAACTTACACAGTGAATATCAAGTTTAGTTAATGTGTAGCAAATATAGAAGCCCATAGTAAATTACGTTGTACATTGTCCATATAACTAAATGTGCCAATAGTAAATACTTAAATCATGTATTGCGATCAACCCAATTAAATACACAGATATATAACTTTGTCATACCCATAATGTTATTGCTTAAGTACATTATATACCTAAGAGCGAATAACTTGTAATTACGCTGTTAAGACCCAATTCTAATCTAACATGAAGAAATAAAGTTAGTTGAAATAGAGACTCCGTACAGTTTACTACAAGAGAGTAATCGTTCCCTGTTTTGATAAACATGTTGAGGATGGTGTCCTAGTTGAGACATTGATTGATTAAGAGCTTGTGTCCCTGTTAACATTCATAGCTGGCCCTCGTTGAAACATACGAGTTAAAGATCGCGCCTAGTGGTAGTGACATTGACAGTTCACAGGATTGTAGCCGTGTGTTGACATTGATAGTTTTCGAGATCGCGGCCATTGGTAGTGACATTGATAGTTCACAGGATTGTAGCTGTACGTGGATTATGTCCTAGTTGAGACATTGATCGATTAAGAGCTTGTGTCCCTGTTAACATTCATAGCTGGCCCTCGTAGAAACATACGAGTTGAAGATCGCGCCCAGTGGTAGTGGCGTTGGTAGTTCAAGGGATTGTATGCCGTGTGTTTACATTGAAAGACAAGAGAATTTGAGTTGTACCTGGATAGAAACATGTTCGAGAAACGGTTAAGGAAAAGGGCATTTACTGCAGATTTAGTAAAAACTAGGTTCACAGCAAAACAAATGCTTTTGCAATCAAGAGGAAAATTACAGCTAAATAAAACGCACACCCTGTGTGATATAAATTTAGCTACTGTTGATATATTGCAAAACCTGTTTTGTTGAAGAAAACAACATGAATGAATGAATCATATTTTTATTATGTAAAAAGATTACAATCATTGGCTATCAAATGTTTCTGTGAAAAGAATCGTATAAACCATTTATGATGTATAATATATTACTAAGTTTAAAAGCCCAACCCTTTTCAAAGTTAAACAAATCGTTGCCATGTAAATCTACTTTTTCAATGATGAGAACATTTGTTAAGGCTTATGCTGTAACTAGTGGAATTTGTAATTAGTTCTATCATTATTGTTGTCACCTCCCCCCCCCTCCTCCCAATGTCCTCCTAAAAACTTCTAATTAATTGTATTTTGAATTACCTGCTTTGAAATCCTTCCACTAAACGCCCTCCAAGCAGTCTATAGGTAGACCCTCTAAAATAGATTAGAACTAGAAAATAATTTTATTTAGACAAGATTTTAAAGATTTCTAAAAAACAAGTATTGATAAACTGCGTTAATCATAGTTCTAGCTATAGGTAGTGTGAATTCTGTTTGATGCTAATATGTGACAACAGGAATACCTTAAAGAAGACGTACTTCCTCCAACTACTGAGGATGGTTTAATCAAGGAGGTTTGACCAGGTGTAACACTTGCACTACGCACTCTAGGCTCTTAAACAAAGTATTCAAATAAGGTTTCTTACAAAAGTCTTTTAATTCAAATTATCCTTGTTCATACAAACTGAAGCATGAAGGATAATTTTCAGGGGCGTATTTAGAAATTTGTCTAGGGGGGGTGCTCAGTACCCGGTGGGGTCTGAAAACCCCCTGAATTTCTGAAATCAATAGATTTCAATGGTCCAAGGGGGGGGGCTTAGCACCCAAAACCCCCCCTCTGATTACGCCTCTGATAATTTTAGTTGTTTTAAATTTTTCTCTTAAAAGACAAAGGAAAATGTTAAAGATAATAAATAATGTAAGAATAATAAGAAAATGGGGAGAATTGGACCGGAGGTACAGGCTCAAGGACTTGAGAGAAAGCGCAATCGAAAAGTGGACTAACATGTGTGAAAGATTTAAAATTACATCCTACCCTTCTTTGGTTCAATGGACTCGGCCCTAAGGTTCCTATGGATAGGAACAGCACTTTGAGTCCTAACTAGAGGTTGGGAGAAGTTGATGTGGTCATGACGACCTCTTGCCTCTGGTCTAGAACTGAATTAAGTATGGTCATTACTAAGGAGCAAACATAGCGAACTATACTAATATATTTATCTTCCTTAAGATAACCATTGACCAGATTTAATGAATATAGTGAGATATAGCTGAACTACGTACTGCCAGTAGGTTCCATAAGTAGTTCAATTTATTCTATTAGTTTTATTATTTAAATCTGGTCTTATGTCATTAAAACATTATAAAGTATAATATTTTCCACAAATTTGTTTTAAAATGCTTTTTATTATTAACCTCTTTTTTAAAGAATAATAATACGATTATTATTTTCAGTTTTAGATTTTATTTATAATTAAACACTTGAGAATTTGTAGAAATTGTATACAAGGGCAAGTTTTGTTGCAAAAATAAAAGTACCTTCTATCTGGACTTTGACTCTCTTCCCTTTTTCTGCTTGTTTGGTTTGGTTTAATCTGCGCATAAATATCCCTCACTGGACCAGAGGTTGCAGTCTTTCCAAACGGAGTTTTAAAAGATACTTCACTTCCTAAATGGAAAAAAACTTTTAATTTCCAATATGATAAGGGGGTGGGGGTTAAGGGTCTAGTATCTGGGGATTTCTACCTGCAGAGCTGGGTCAAGTATCCAGAGATTGCTACCTGCAGAGTCAAGTATCTGGGGATTAGAACCTTGAAGATGTAGGTCTAGTATCTGGGGATTAGAACCTTGAAGATGTAGGTCTAGTATCTAGGGATCAGAACTTTGAAGATGTAGGTTAGTATCTGGGGATTAGAACCTTGAAAATGTAGGTCTAGTATCTGGGGATTAGAACCTTGAAGATGTAGGTCTAGTATCTGGGGATTAGAACCTTGAAGATGTAGGTCTAGTATCTGGGGATTAGAACCTTGAAGATGTAGCTCTAGTATCTGGGGATTAGAACCTTGAAGATGTAGGGCTAGTATCTGGGGATTGCTACCTGCAGAAAGAGCTGGGCATGGTCCAACTTTTTTTGGCCGTTTCGTTAACAGTTATTTCTAACCGGTAAAAGTTTCCGGGAGCAGTTAGCTTTAAAAGTAAGAATGGAATATTTGTTTCTTTTCTGTTTTTTTTTATTAAAGTAAGTTAAAAATCTTAATATTCTAAATGGCGTTAAGGTAAGATATTTCAACAAATGTTAATGACGTCAACCGTTTTTTTTATTAACGTCATTTAAAATTCGGAAATTTCACTTCATTTTTGTTTTAATCATTATTTTTTTCAAAAACAGCTCATCCCTTACGGTAACAATTTAAAAGTTAAGGTTTTTGTTAACAAACTCTTCTGTTATATTTTCTACCTGCTGAGCTGGGTCTAGTATCTGGAGATCCTGTAAGAAACCTAGGATCCAGTGGAGAAAATGGTGAAAAGGATTGTTGATCTTTCACTCTCTCAAGGTTCTAAATCAGCAAAATGTTAATGAACTGGGACTACCGGAACAGTGCTTGGAAACATAGGTCTGTTTACAAAAAAAAAAATTACCACAACTTCTTTGCTGAAGCTTAATTTTTCAGTCTTTTATCATCAAACCATAAGAAAAGCAAATTCAAAGACCTGGTTTGACGGTTGGAAATCTATTTCTGTATCTGAAGGGTCAACTTCTGACTGAGAAGTGATGGTATCTAATCGTTCTGGACCCTAAATAATTAAATTCGATCATGCTGATTCAAAGGTTTAAACAAAGAAATTTAATATCTAATATGTATTATTAAAGGTATAAAAAAGTAAATATGCACTGAAAGGGGCCCTCCATTTAAAAAGAGTCCTTTAAAATAGTCATTTTTCAACTTTATGATATCCCCTTCATCCATTAACAGACATGCTCCTCTATAAATGGAGATTCCGCCCTTTAAGTTTCATTACTCATCGTCCCTTCCTAAGAACTTACCTGTGCTCTGGAAATTCCCTCTCCATCATTCCTATCCTTTCCTTTCCTGTTATAAAGCAGTCAATTTTTAGTGCATTTATATATTGTTTGTGATATTAATTATCGATTTCATTAAAAAACTAAAATAAAATTTAGATCTGAAAAATAAAGAAAAGCATGCCTTCAGAAAATTACCTAATTTGAAGCTCAGGGACAGTTTTCACAATTTTTGCCATGGATATGGGAGCACCTGAAATGGGTTGAAAGTAAAGTAAGTAAATTATAATATAAAAAGACACAATTATAACAGTAAGCCTCTGTATAGATACAATATTTAACAAGTAGTGCTACTAAAGGGTGGCAAGATACCAATTAAATATATGTAGTTATGGCTCCACAAAGCTCCAATAAGAAATTTAATTAGATAAAAACTAACCAAGCTGCTCTATTGTAGATCTGGCAGTATGGGAAAGAACCTGTGAGGTCTTACTAAGTAGTTCAGCAGTATCATGAAGCGTGTCTGTTAACTCCTACAGAAGTACAGTACACTGCACTGTTAGAAAATATGCTGTTGTCTTGTTTGTAATATCAAACTATCAAAAGTATTTTTGATTACAAATAAAATGATAAAATTTTTTTTAAAAATTGCCACATTTCATATTAATAAATAAAATGCTTGTAATTTTGGAGAACTTTTGGTAAAGAAATAGAGTCTGAGCCGAAAATTTTTATATCCAAATCCCTATATCTTTTCAAACTTATGGTGTAACCCTTTGATATTTCAAACTTTTCATAGTTTGAAATACATAAGATCTACAATATTGGATTGCAAAGATATAGGGATTAGAAAATCAGAGTTTGTGGCAAAGACTCAATTCCTTTTTTATTATATTAATATTTGTAGGGAATAAGCTATTTACTTCCGTGATTATAAAAACTGTTGCTTTTCATAATTAATATTTTGGTACCTGTGTTGTTGCTTGAGCAATATTCTTTTCAGAGATTGCTTTTTTCAACGTTGCTGCTGTCTCATCCAATGTCTAGATTGGAACAAAGTAATAGTTTCAAAAAACCATTAGAAAAGCTGACAGAGATTGTTCTGCTTTTTGAAAATACACAAAACTCCCCACTGTTGAAATAATCAGACCAACATAAAGCTATTATAAACACTCAAAGATATCGCTAGGGCCAAAACAATTTACTTTTGGTGACCAATCTTGATATGAAAACAACTGGTGGAGATATTTGTGCAGAAAATGGCCAAAAAGCAGTTAAAATTTGTTCATCGCCAATCAGAGGTAGTAAGAGCTTTTTTAAAACCATGTATTTACTAGTATTTAAGCTGAATAAAGGTAATAAGATTGTTCAATAAATATGATATTAATCCATGGAAGGTATGTTTTAGGATTGCAAGGTTATAAAGTTATAAAGAATAGACTTTGATTCACTGAATAAACCGATCTCAAGGTTGCCAACTGAATTCTGTCTTTATATTTTAGTCTTTAAGTCTAGTGCTAAATGTAAAGAAACTAGTAAGAAGGTAACCACATTGATGTAACAAAAAAAAGACTTAACATAACTTAAATCAATTCTCTGCAGCCATAAAATCAAAGAATAGGAATAAAGGGAAAGGAAATGGCGTTGGTCTGCCACGAGAAAGCCAGTCACACTACTTTATAGACAAGTTCGGTAAACCTTACACACACTCATTTGGTACAGACACACAACATGACTACAGTCAAGGAAATTGCAGAACTTAATGTTGTCAATTATAATTAAGCTTGACTAACGACTAGTTTAATGTAAACTTTAATTAAATTATATTCTTTGCATGAAAATTTGGCTTNGAGCGTATTTAGGTAGGAGAAGTCTTAGCCCATACCCGTATAATTGCTATAGTTCCCAGGGAGTTTTATAATAGCTTCATCCCTCCCACTTTACTCCTTAGGTAACATGCAGCCAAAGTCCTTTTATTTAAAAGTCTCCGGAAATAAAGTCCTACCAATTCGAGACTTTTTTTTCTTGGACTTTCTTACATAGATGCCCTGACAACTTCATTTTTAACGTTTTTTGAATCAACGATTGCCATACATGAACATGATTCAGATTTCAGAAATATTTCAAGTTAACCAAAGTTCTCTTTCTTTTCTAAAAGAATCAAGTTGTGATGTGTAACTGTTGGAAAGAAAAGTGTTTAATAAATTCAGTTGACTATGATGCATGGCTAAAGGGTTCTCATGCACATTTTTTGTTGTTTTTGTTGTTTTTGTTGTTGTTGTTGTTGTTGTTGTTGTTGTTGTTGTTGTTGTCGTTGTTGTTTACCTAGACTCTCTGCAGTTCTTGGGCCATCAAGGCTTAGATCCAGGAAGGAATCCCGCCTCCTAGTAAACAATACATACTTTGTATTGTAAAGAAGTGTTACTCAATTTTTGATAGATTTGTGATATTTTTTATTTTTATTAAAGAGAAAATGATGTAGATTTCATTATGAGCTCCAAACTTCTGGCTTTGCACTAGAGTGACTGCAAAGCAGAACATACTGATAATTTGTATGCATATATATTTTTAAAAGTGAATCAATATTAGTCACCTTATCTGAAAATTTTGAAGGGATGTTGCTGGTGAAATTTGTCCGGAACCTATGAAATTCATCTAGTGTTCTATATCCAAAGAGAATAGATTATAAATAGAGTGGAATTTACTCGAAAAAAAGTGCAAAACGGCCATTTTGTTGTCCTGTTTCCATACTGCAGGTGTACTTCACACATTTGTGCTATATAACATTTACATGAATTGTACACTTTGAACTCCTTTTCAGACTGAAAGGGACTGAAAAAATTCATACCAAGGATTGTTTAAATTCCACTCTATTTATAATCTTTTCTCTTTGACTATATCTGATAGTGTTTGCTTCAGGAAAGGAATATTGGCTTTGCCTTTCAGAGATATCTTATCAAGTCATGTAAAAAAAATGAAGAAAATCATTTTATAAAAATACCTCTGGAATAATTTGAGAACTCTCCCGAATGTCTGTTTCTGTTTAGACTAGAGCTTCTGTTTCTGTTTAAACTAGAGCTTCGCAACTCAGACTCTCTTCTGTTTCTTGGGTCATGTTGCTTCCGTTCTTTTGAATCACTTTGTTGACAATTTTCTGATTCTACTCTACTGTTATCCTCTAACATTTGGGAGCTCCTCTAATATTTTATTCTTTGTTAATCAAAACAAGTTTTGAACAATGAAATTTGTCAAAAATGAACTACAATAGTTTTCAGGTGTAAAGATTTATCTCGCTCTCTTTACAAAGATTTTGTTTCTAAACTATTTGCTAGTAACCAGTGTCAAAAATCAACCCGACATTAGGCAAGCCTGAAATCTTTTGATGCGAGCTATAAATAGCTTTGATAAACCAAAACACTTTCTAGGAGATCTTACACTTTGTTTGTGATGATGAACACAATCATTTAAATAAGACCCATGGAATATTTCCAGACAACGGAAAAGTATAAATATAGAATTTTACCTGGTTAAAGCTCGTAGCTTTTCCTTCAGACTCGTGTACCTCCTCATCTGAACCTGACAAATCAGAACAGATAATAAAAAAGTTGTTTTCTTCAAATTTTCAAAAGTTTTTAACTTACTTAAATCTTCTCTGTCCAAAAACTCCCAATCCTTCTCTGGAGAGGAGTCCTGGAACCCCTCTACTGAAAAAATATCAAGCTAATAACTCCCAATCCTTCTCTGGGGAGGAGTCCTGGAACCCATCTACTGAAAAAATATCAAGCTAATAATTTCCTTATGATAGTTTACTGACTTTAAAAGGACAATAAAATGACAACCGGAGATAGCATGTTAAACTACAAGGAATGCAATATTAAAACCATTGTAAATGTTTGATGAGAAGTTTTAGAAAAAGACAGATAAATAAGATAAATAAAAGTTCTGTCATCGTAATTACATGTGACCCTACAATTAAAGTCTGAAAAGGGGCATGCCTGATTCAAACAGTACCCTTGAAACCCTAATCTTATTAATAGTGTGAGAGCTAATTTCTACCCATAGTTCTAAAGCAAAAAATGTCAGTTTGAGTTTTACCTTTGTTTTCTACTGCTGGGACTATTCTTCCTCTTAGAGCAAAATAAAATGTTGAAATAAGATTTTACAAAAATGAATAAATGAAAGTGTATTTGATTTTGAAAAGAAATACAGTTAAACCCTAAATAAGCCAGACATCGATTGAATTCGTCAAATGTCATATTCTTCACTTTCTGATAATGGAATACTGCAGATATTTAGTTTTTTAATTAAATGTTTATATGGAACTCTTTAAAACTGGCTATGGCTATATATTTATTTTCGCAAATACTGAGATTTACGTAAAAAAGTATAAAACCTATTGCAAAATTGCCGAGACGACATTTGATAAATTCTTTCGATGTCTGGCTCATTTAGGGTTTAACTGTATCTAAATGTAATGTTAATTTTCTTTCTTCCCTTGAATGCTTTCTTCTTGGAACATTATTCTTCACCTCTGTTTCTCTAAAGGGGAAAAACACAGTAGAATTTAATAAATAATTGTTAAAATTTTTTTATTTTGTTTTATTACCTCTTCCTGCCAAATTTAGATTCCAGTTCTTTTTCATATTTCATCACAATAATCCTCTCATACTCATCATCTACAATTTGAAAATATAAAAAAATAAAAGTGAGTGAAAATTATGTGAGATTGTTTCCAGTCACAGTCTTTGTTCTATATTTATATTTACATGTTTTCTTGAATATATGTTAATCACATTTGATCCATATCTCACTCTAAGTGTTGTAAAAAAAATTTAAAACTAATTCAAACCTGATTCTCCCAAAGAGATCGCCTCATCTGGTTCGTCTGAGCGAATGCTGATAAGTTCATCTCTTACAGTTTGCCTTTTATAAAAAGTGTTAAACATTTAACCAATGTGAAAAAATTTTATCAAATATACCTTAGCTGGGCAATTTCATTTTTGACTGAGTATTTTTCTTTAAAATCTGGAGACTTCGTTCTTTTTTCATACTGACAGCTCCTGAAAGAATGGGGGGTATATTTTCTAAAATCATCCAATCCTTTATAAGTGAAATAAAAATTTTAAAGTCATAAAATCAATAATTGAGGTTTTTTTCCCATAACATGCAGCAATAAACAAACAAATAGCATCAGTAGTTTTAGTAAAAGGGAAAATAAATACCCCTCCCTAACAGCCAGGGGTCTTTGTGAAGAAATGATGTGAACACTGTCCATATCTTCTAGATCTGTGTTTCTATATTGTGTTGTGGGATTAGGACTCTCAAATCTAAAAATACATTTTCTTATTCAAGAAACCACTGCTTGCTAAAAATGATAGTGTTCATTATTTATGTGTATGAGGATATTACTATAGCTCTGACCACAAATTTTTATTTTGTTCTTTAACCAAATTAAAGTTTGGATAATGAATTACCACCCACCCACAGTCTACTAGCTTTGATCGCCTATAGTATTACTTGTAGAGTTAAAATTGAATTATCAAAGGAAATGAGTCTTTGGACAAACTCATGCTACATATTTTATGGTAAATTAATGTCTAGTGCTTGACTATATATACCAATAGAGAATAGAATATATATTCTATTCTCTATGTAATTACCCTACCCATATGATCCATACACGTATCAAATTTTACCTTAATTCTTCTCTGTTGTCTTCCTCATGTTCACATGCCGCATGTATATTATACATAGACATGTGAATATTTCCCGCCAATGCGAGTTGTCCAGGTTCGTCAATCTGGAAAATATTTTACCAAAAAATATGATTTGTGAATTATTTTTGCATTATTTCTTAAAAACATCAAGTTTAAAAAATACCTGAGTATCTTTAAAATTCCTGGAGTTCCTTGGTGAAGGAGAATTCCTGGCCCTCACATCAAATATTTCCTACAAAAAAAAGGATAACATGGAGTAGAGTTTTAAAATTGCTAAAAATAGATAAAAAACATACTTTTTCCGGATCCCTTACAAACACCGAAGAGGTTGGTATAGCAGCCTCAAATAATGTTTTAGGTTTTGGAGGAGTTTTCTCCCGTTCATATACTCCAGACTTCTCAAACACACTTAAAAAAATCTGAATGAAATAGTTCCCATATCCAGGACCTACATTTTTAAAATGTCTTACTTATTTTCTTCTTTTTCCTTGTATCCTGGCACAAAAGCATTTTCCTATAAGTAAGCAATAAGAAATGGGATAAAAATAATAACATTAAATCATATCTTGATTAACCCGTGACGTAGGTTTTCATTCAGACAATTATTCAATTCAGAACTTGCATTTTGAACTAAATTTATTCAACAACAATATATTATGACATTTTACTCTCTCTCCTATAAAAAAGTTATTCTAGATGTATAAAAATATACCCCCCCCCCCCTGCAATTTGAATAGCTTGGATGTCTATGAGATGTTAAATTGATTAAAGAAAACATTTCCTGGATCCAAGGACCTGAAACATTACCTGGATCCAAGGACCTGAAACATTACCTGGATCCAAGGACCTGAAACATTACCTGGATCCAAGGACCTGAAACATTACCTGGATTCAAGGGCCTGAAACATTACCTGGATCCAAGGACCTGAAACAATGACCGGCTCAGCAATCACTTCTTTTTTAGGAGTCTCTGCCAAAACCTCTGTTTCAGTCATCCTTTTCTCCATGGATATTTCAGATCTCATATCTCGTTTAAGGATATCAAGAGGGCGTTCTTAAATATTTTGTATCTATATTTTTACTTGTGAAAACATCTTGAATATAATACCTTTGTTAGTGTCACATTTCATATTCTTCAAAGTGTTTCTACGCTTTATTTTGAGTGTAGGAGCTTCTACACTATCTCTAGTTTCTGGATTTCTTGGCAAGCTGTAATCTGAAATAAATATGAAATCAAAGAACTCAATAAAGGATTCTTTTGGTATAATGCATAAAAAGGAATTTGAGAATGTTTAGATCTTGATAGCTTCAAGTTACCCTCAATTTCAAATAGAGCGGAGGATGCTTGTTTCACAACGGCACCAACATGACTTTTAGTTCATTCTGCAGTAATTTACAGTACACTGACTCAAGATATAGTTTTTGGACAGTGGAACACTTGGAACCTTAGTCTAATCAATAATGTGGAAGTCAAAGTTTTTCTCCCATCGTATAAAGTGTTTAATTTAATGTCTCTGTTGTTTCTTTTGTAGAGAAGCAAAAACAAAAACATGATTCATTCTTAAAAGTTAGAATTGATAATAATGTTCAATAGAAATTTTTGAATTTTCTGTAGTAAATTTACTGATATAAATTCATTCTTTGTTCACAACTCACAATTACCTTGTGTCTCATTTTTGCAAACAGGACCAGGCACAGTTTGAGAGATTTTCACTTCCTTTGTTAAATTTTGGGTTATCTCTGGTTCTGGGAATTCTCTGATTGGAATACTTTCTTCAGCTTTTCTTTTCTGCCTTTCCTCAAGCATCTCAGATACTTCCCGCACTAAATCATTGTTAAAGATTAAATCTTCTAGGTTTCGTTATTCCCTTCAAAACAATGAAAATAATCTAAATTTAAATTATAACAACTTAACAAAGGTTTAAGTTTAATGTTTAAACTACTGCTAGATACCTATTTTGTTAATAGTTGAAGTGATAGAAGCAGCAAAAAGAAACACTAAACCAACCACCATTGACACTTTAGATCTTCTTGAACCTGACTCAACAGTGCTTGGTTCGGAGTCGGCTTGAATCTAAAGTAACGACGCAATAAGTTATTCTCTATTATAAATAATCGAGTGGAATGTCCAATTACTCTCAAAACCCATGTCTTTTCAAGGATGAACAAGATATCCTGCCTTGTCCAGGTAAACATTGATCATTTTCTATTCGGGTTTCCCTGCAATGCAAAAGGAGACCTGGAGGAATTTAACAGAATACAAAATCTACAAATACAAAATACAACAATATCTAGGTCTCATGGTTGAAGAAGAGGTTTAAAAATATAACAATATCTAGGTCTCGTGGTTGAAGAAGAGGTTTAAAAATATAACAATATGTATGACTCGTGGTTGAAGAAGAGGTTTAAAAATATAACAATATCTATGTCACATGGTTGAAGAAGAGGTTTAAAAATATAACAATATGTATGACTCGTGGTTGAAGAAGAGGTTTAAAAATATAACAATATCTATATCTCGTGGTTGAAGAAGAGGTTTAAAAATATAACAATATCTATGTCACATGGTTGAAGAAGAGGTTTAAAAATATAACAATATCTATGTCACATGGTTGAAGAAGAGGTTTAAAAATACATTAAATATTCTAGAGTCTAGTCAGAAACATATTGGCAAGTTTTTCAGAAATAAATAAATGAGTTTTGAACTAAATTTAATTTATGACGGAAATTTTCTTCAGCAATACCTTAGAATCTTTTTTGGTGGTACTGGAAGCCATTGATTCAGATTTCTTAGCAGAAGAGAATGCTACTGTTGATGATCCAGATCTTCTTGGGTTCCTCAAGAATCTGAAGAACTCTGATCACAAATATTCAATTAAAAAACTTAAAATCCATAAAAGATTGAAAGAAAAAAATCCAGTCAGAGATGAGCCTTTAGAATTTGTACATATTCATGCTTATGATAAAGTCTTAACATTTGGATGCTTATGATAAGTAAATAAACTGGTTTTGGCAACATATTTTTTCTTTTTTGATTTTGACCTTTTAAAGGCTTCAAAAAAGTCAAAGACATTAAAAAAGTATATTAGAATTTTTAAGCTATACCAAATTTTCGCCAAGGTGAAAATCTCGTAGTTTAAAAACATTAAAAGTAAAAAAACATTACCCTTGACTGTCACGCCTTGATTCTTATTACTCTTTCAAAATTAAGTAATAACACTTTCTAAAAACAGTATGCAGAAACTTTCTTCAAATACAATTATGTGCCTAGAGAGCCAGGATAGATTATGTATATGGAGAAGATGACCCCCAGCTGTAGTGTGCTGAACAGATCATGATAGAACTTCCAATGAAAGTAAACTACACCTCTTCATAAACCAAAGCGTTAATAAAAGCATTAATAATATCAAAGATTACTTCCCAGGTCTCGTGGTTGATTTACCGTTTACTTTAGGAATTATAGAATTATGCTTTTTAGACCAGGCCCTTTTTAAATTTTTTCTGAAACTTTTTTTTGGTAGCTTTATTTGGTTTCCTTATTAGTTTTTGAAGATTTATGAATAGTCCAGAAAGCACTGTAACTTCTTTTCCTAAATAAATTGAGTCTTTGCCACAAACTCAAATTTTCTAATCCCTATATCTTTGCAACCTTATGGTGTAAAGCTTTGATTTTTCAGACTTGGAGTATTTAATTGAACATAAATAATAGTTTTAAATATCTAAGGTCTACAACATTGGGTTGCAAAGATATTGGGATTAGAAAATTATAATTTGTGCAGGCAACGACTCAATTGCGAACTCTGATTTTCTATTTCCTCTATCTTTGCAACCTGGGACCGAATTTGATAAATTTTAGCTAGGTCGCTGAACTATCTTTGATTCAAACATGAACCAACGATTTAAAGTTAAAGATTAAGGAGGGATTTGAACCAGTGATCAAAATTCAATAAAGGGAGTGTTCGTGAAAAATTAAAGGTGGTATAGGCTTACGGGGAAAAATAATCGCTTTTGATCGCTACTAATCTTATACTTCTATCTGTTGCGTCTATAAGGAGAAAATGGTCAAAAACGTTTTACTGAAGAACGTAGCGTCCATACAAATTTAGAAAGTTGCTATATACGGCTAGTATCGTAAAATAATCAATTTATTTCTAAACAAATCATTCAGATATTACAACCTAAAATCATCGATTTTTATACGAATGCGTCGAAAAATATTCGATGACCATAGATTATGACTTCTCAGAAATTATGTTGTAACAGTTTTATAGAGCTCCAAGTAATTGTTCAATTAAAAAACTAATACAAGAGCATTCCATAATCACCGAAATTCAGGGTTAAACTGTAAACATTAGAATGAAAAATACAAAATTTCTGTTCTTGAAAACGAAAATATTTATTGTACTTTTAAAAAAATACCTATTGTTCCTGGGAGAGCGTCCACTGCAGGGTTATCTCTGATTCTTAGTTTTCGAAGAGGATGGTTTTCAGGCAAATATTCATCTTCTAGTCATTCATTTATTCATATATATATCTTATCATTCATTTATTCATATATTCATCTTCTAGTCATTCATTTATTCATATATTCATCTATTCATTTATATATTCATCTATTTATTCATATATTCATCTTCTAGCCATTCATTTAGTCATATATTCATCTTCTAGTCATTCATTTATTCATATATTCATATATTTATATATATATTCATCTATTTATTCATATATTCATCTTCTAGCCATTCATTTATTCATATATTCATCTTCTAGTCATTCATTTATTCATAAATTCATCTTCTAGTCATTCATTTATTCATATATTCATCCTCTAGTCAGTCATTCATTCACCTATTCATCTACTAGTCATTCACTTATTCATATATTCATCCTACCATTCATTTATTCATATATTCATATTACCATTCATTTATTCATATATTCATCTTCTAGTCATTCATTTATTCATATATTCATCTTAGCATTCATTTAGTCATATATTCATCTTCTATTCATTCATTTATTCATATATTCACCTATTCATTCATATATTTATTCATATATTCATCTTTTAGCCATTCATTTATTCATATATTCATCTTACCATTTATTTATTCATTATTAATTCACTATTAATCTTCTAGTCATTCATTCATTCATTTATTCATTTTGACATTTTTTATTCATATATTCACCTTCTAGTCATTCATTTATTCATATATTCATCCTACCAATCATTTATTCATATATTCATATTACCATTCATTCATTCATATATGCATCTTTTAGTCATACATTTATTCATATATTCATCTTACCATTCCTTTAATCATATATTCATATTACCATTCATTTATTCATATCTTCATCTATTTATTCATATGTTAATTTTACCATCTATTTATTCATATATTCATCTTCTAGTTATTCATTTATTCATATATTCATCTTAATTTTCATTTATTCATATGTTCATATTACCATTCATTTATTCATATCTTCATCTATTTTTTCATATATTCATTTTACCATTTATTTATTCATATAATCATCTTAGCATTCATTTATTCATATATTCATCTTACCATTTATTTATTTCTTAATTTATTTCGTTGCTTTTAAAAAAAATTCATTCATTTTCAATTATTCTTTTTTCATTTTTTGTTCATAATTTAGTCTTTAATTCATTTTTTTAATATTTAATTAGTTGTTCCTTTAATAATTTTCAATAATTTTTCGAATTACAAGCTTACAAGTAATCAATGAGAAGCTTATTAAATCGGCAGCTTCTTTTTGTTTCCATGTTATGCGTATTTGTGCTATTTATCTTTATATAAATCAAAAGTCATCTTTATTGTACTGATAGACGACTACTGTATGCAACACGGGTATAGTTTCAAAGATTTACATTTCAATAATACCTTTTATGTAAAATTAAAAATAAAGAAAATTTTATTAAAATATATGAATTTTACCTAGAGGTAGAGGTGTAGCTGCAGTAACAGCTGTAAGTAAAAAAATAAAAAAAAATTTTTAAAATATATGATGTAAACTATTCCTTGGAGCTAGTTTTACTCTGAAAATGAGACCATGAATAAAAAGTCCGGGTGATTTGTTTAAAATTGTTAAACTTCTTTCATCTAATTTTGTGAAATTTCTTAGAAAAATATATTTTACACCTTCATTAAAAGTGTCACTGAAAACTGGTGAACAAGCGGACAAAATATTTTACAAAAAAGTTAAATTGTTTAGTTTCCGCTAAATGAAAATATTAAGTTAGGATCAAAAAATGGAAAAAGTTTCGTATGGCACATGACGGACAGGGTTTCATTTTAAAACTAAAATCAGCTCTACGGAAGTCATCTATATCTATATATATATAAATTTGGCTTGTCTGTCTGGGTGTCTGTTTGTTGTATCTAATAACCGTCAAAACGGCTGAACCGATCAGGCCCAAATTTTGTGTGTGACCTCACGTGGCCCCAGGGAAGGCTTATGGCCAATCAGACTTTACATAGGTAATCTTAAAATATTTCTATCTTAAATTATTTAATTTTGTGAAGTCGCAGTTAGAAAATGTCTAACGAATCCGGGAAACATAATTTTTTCATGTTTTCTCTTTACCTATTTGTATTTTAGCCAAATCCTCTACGCACCAACAGACGCTAAAGATAGATATAAACCCCAGAACACCTTCTGCATAGCCAGGAGTAATAAAGTTTTCATTAGACATTATAATGAATTAAAAATGTTTAATGATTTTTTTTCTGAGGAGCTACAGGGTGTGCCACGAAACATGACAGTTGGTAAATAGTTTAGAATGTCTTCTTCCATAATGTGTTAAATTGTTTAATAACAAAGACAATAATAAAAATATAATATAGGGGTCATATTATATTATAAAAATTAAGTAAAATATATTTGAGCAAAAGATTTTTTAAACGAAATAAACTGCAAACGGCCTTTAATATTTAATACAGCGTATGGAAGACGACATTCAAAACTATTTACCAACTGTCGTGTTTCTTGGGACACCCTGTAAAGAAGAAATTTAGCTTTAAAACATGCAACAAAAGGGTTTGCTTCACACTCCAGTGGAGAGAAAAAGTTCAAATTAGTGCAACATTACTGGAATAACTTTGTGACCTTGAAGCTCTTCAAATTTTGATTTTATGCACGAGAAAGCAAATGCATTTGGTTACACTTTAAGAACAAAGTTTTTAATAGTAACCTTGGAAGTTTTGTCTTATTAAGCATTAGTTATTCATGTTTAAAATTTGTTGGTTCCCTATTTCAATTACACACACGTTTCTTGCTCCAGAGAATATGAAGAAATTATCAGGATTAAACTCTTTTCCAGAAAGAAAAGCGACATTATCTATATAATAAAACAAGACATTCGTGTATATATATGTATATGTTGCCTATAGCCGGCCAAACGGTTGTACCGAAGGGGCTGAAACTTTTCGTGGACACTCATGGGTGGCAGGGGGGTGTTTAAGGCTAAAAAAAATTCTCAACATTTTTTTTCTTTTTTTCTACGGGCAACGCCAGGCCCTTCAGCTAGTCATCAATAAATGTTTAATCAGATAAAAGTTTCAGGACTTCCGTTTCTAATTGTGCATGATGCCTCTTTTAAAAAGGTGTCACTTAAAGTTATATGTCCAGTCCCTTTAAGTCTACCCTAGGGAGGGAATTATTGAAAATAAAATTGAGCGTATTTTGTCTGAAAAATGTTATCGACATTCTTAATTTTTTTTTACACATCCACTAACTTTAACAAGAAAATCCGCAAAAATTAGTTTTTTTTGGAGAACAAGGAAAATAGTCACATTTCGATTAACATCTTGATGTTAAAATTGTGACTAGGAGTGCAACAGGTATTAAAAGGCTAGTAGATTTAAAAATCATTTTAAAAATATAAGAACTCCATTCCTGCAGCTGTTGCCATTAAATCATCCACGAACTTGTTCGGAAATCCGCGAAACCTGTTTCTCACTCGTGTAGTGTACGGGTACACCAACACAATAACATCTAGGTATTATTTTCAATTAAAATTATAATTTAAGGTGTAAATAAAAGACAAGCTAGTAAAACTCTAACAAAGCCAACAAAAGCTAACATACGATTGTTAAAACCCGAATAATCTTAGTAAAATTAGCTTAAAAGACTAATTGGTGAAAAAATGTCGACAAAAACACATATCAAGGCCGGCTTGTATCCAAATGTTACTTTTAATGTCAGTGATGGAGATATTTTCTAGTACTGCTCCTAGTAAAATAAAATCATTTCACACATAATAACTTCTGAAGCTTTTATCATCTACATACATACTTTGCATGTCTGTTTGTTTGTAACCGATGAACGTTGAAACGGATGAACCAATCGGATGCATTTTTTTTGTGGGACCTCACATAATCTTAGGGGAGGTTTGAACTGAAAAAAATGTGCCATGAAAAACGACAGTGCAACAATTAGGAGTTAAAGATGTGCGCGAAACGCCCTGGAATTCTGGTATTTCATAATTGAAACCAGAAATTGAACATAGCATGGAAAGGGTTGTTTTGTAGACCTGAAGGGTAATGAAAAACTTAAAAATCTTCAAATGAAAGAACAAAGATAGCAACCAAAAAAACGTTTGAGCTTATTAATGAAACATTGATGAGGTCATCACACGAAATAGTGACATGTCAAAGGATGAAAACTTTATGCTTATTACTTTGTCCGCATGATTGATTGTAATTGTTCACAACTTTTTTTATTTCATCGTCTATATCCAAAAATCAAACAAAACATGACAATATCAAGAGTCTGGGGTTCACCGTCAAGGAGGCCGAAGGATGACCGTAAACTTAATAGATACTCCAATAACGAATTAATTAAATTAAACACTTTTATTAAAGCCATCTGTGTCCGAATTTAATAAATTTTAGCCGAGTCTCAAATCCCCCAAAAACCGGTTTCCATTGAGCGCCGGCTTAAATCTTGAAACAATTTATTACAATTTTAAATGGAACCAACCATATTTGGCTCAAATTCTTTAAATTCTTTAAATCCTCTGTATACACTTTTGATAAAAATGCCAAGATTTCAAAACCGATTTACGTTAGAGTTTGCTCTCATTAAACTTTGAAACATTCTTAAAGTAAAAGATGTAAAACGATCCCTAAAGGATCGTTATAACATATTCGCTTATCCCATATATTTTTCTGTCGAAATATAGCGTAGTTTAAGATACAAGCAAATGATTAGAATCAAGAAATTTATAAACATTTGCTCTTCTGAAACTTGTTTTGACCGTGAAGAAAATCTTAGGGAAAAACGAACCAAATTAAGCCACATAACCGTATCATCCAAGGTATTAGTAACAAACCAGACAAAATAAAACCTATAAACTAAAAGTAAAAAATGCAAAAAAGTCGATCACAATTATTATTGAATCAATTACAGTGAGACCATAACACTGTGCAGTAGGAATGTGACATTGAGGTTAGCTTACGAGTATGTACTATGCATCTGATATTGTTTTAAGGTAATTTACAACAAAATAGAAACCAAAGGGAATTTCTTAATTAATTAAAAGTTCATTAAAAACCCTGTTCCACAATTTTTTAAGGTCCACACTTTAAAAGAAAACCACCTTTTTTAAACCAAGGAATGTGTTTATTTTGAGAAAAAAATAAAAAAATATTTCAAGTTAAATGCAAGAAAATGCTGATTTTAACAGAAACAGTGAATACAAAAAGTTAATTAGAAATGTTTAGAAGAAATGTAACAATTCATTTGGAATAATTAAACCAAGGCTGTTTAATAATAATAATGTTTAACAAAAAATTTTTAATAACTATCAGTGTCAAGTTTTAATTAAATATTTAAATTCATCCATAGTTGTAATCAAACTATTATTTAACTATATAAAATGACGTCCTCGAAGTTCTGTCTCCTTTCAACGCTAATAAAGGGACTGAAAGAGTAATTTCCACGCAAATTCCAAATTCACCACTGCGGGTTAGCTACTTAAAGGGACAGTAAAGGAAAAATGAAAGGGGGTATAGGCTGAAAGCTAATCACTTTAGCTCTTGATCGCGACCCATGAAAGTCATATCTGATGTTNAAAATTCAATATTTGCATGGATAGGATAAAATAACACTAACAGTCCCTTAAACAAATCAATTAATTACTATTTCTGAAATTTAAACAAAAAAGATTTCCAACAATGTATTCTTCACAGTTTCGAAATGAATGAGATCTAAATCAGGGGTTTTCGAATTAACGAGAAAAAAATTAACATTTAAAAGCAGAATAAGTCCCTTTAAACAAACAAAACTGTATGTTCAGTTAAGAAAACTTTCAAAATTATTAAAAAATTCTTAGATACACATGTTACTATACACGAAACAAATAAATACAATTGTGACATTCTTCTGCATTGCAGAATGCAAATATTCTTGTAAATAATAGGAGTGCTTTTGATGAGCATCAGTATTGAAAAAAAATGGACCCGGATCCTAGCACTCAAAAAATAATCAACACACTTCTAAAATCTAAGCACCCTAAACAAGTATGATTAGTACATCTGACATGGGTTTACGTATTCTTAGGAGTGTTGTAAGCGGAAAAAGTTATCTACAGTACTATTTTAAATTTTCCAAACGTTTAACTTCATTAAAAATACAAATCATAAAAATATTTCTCTCAAAATGAGCCACAAGTGACTTTATTAATAGAATGTAACCCCATGACAAATGGTTTTAGACTTTAAAAACCCAAACAATTTGAAAACTGAAATTTCTTCCAAAGATTCTGTGAGGATATTCTTAGGAGTAAAATATGACGTGATGGGATTCGTTAATTAGGGTTTTCGAAGCAGCAATTCCTCTTAATTCCAAATTCAAATTGGAAACCCTAATTATTATTAATGCATTTTTTCCATCCGAAGATTATCATACTATCTCAGTGTTTAAACTATTCTGTATTATTCTTGAGAAACTACTTTTACATTATTTTTGTTATTTTTGTGTTGTCTATTCTATTAGTCTTGTGTTTCTTTTCTATATTATTCTTGTGTTTCTTTTCTATATTTTTCTAGTTTTTCTTTTTATCACCGTTCTCCAGCTCTTGTTCTAACTCCCAATCCACACCCTCCTCTCCAAACCCTGTAATATAATTACATTAGATAATAGAAATATATATATATATTACTACCTAAAGTGCCCGGCCTTGCCTGATTCGAATTTTAAAAACCTATGTTACCCGCACAGTTACCCTTGGGTTCCCTAAAAACAATGTCAGCCAATTTGGTCCAGCCGTTTGGTCAGCTAAAGCTGACATATATACTATATGTTTATGGGCAAAGAGCTTGGTAATAAAGAAATATATATCTGATATTTTATAGATGCATCTGGATTTAATAAGAAGTCTCAAAAACCTGCTTTCTGCTAATGATTTATCTATAAAATAAGAAACAGATTAAGCTCATAAATAAGTTTACGTTCTAAACACGGAGTTCGGGGTTTTTTAATTTGGGCTATTTAATTGATTTAAAAGTTTTGGCTTCAGAACTAATAAAATGTTAATTATATGCTTGTAATAAAATTAAATATCTATCTCAGTAAACCTTACCTTGTAAATATATTTTCGTATTAATTAATGCGCGGACCGCTACGCCGGCCTGAGCAGTAGTATTATCTTTACTAATAAATGTCAGTTCGATGTAAACCTTGTCTTGTTAAGGACAGGAAGAGAGTATAGTTAGTTTATCCGGAGATGCTGGCTAGGGTTGCTTACCTGAGTTTCTGAGGCACTAGATGGCACCTTCAACTGAAATAGTTACAGAATGATTATATTTATTATTATTATTAAAATACATTTACTTGCATAACAAAATACAAAGTTTGCAATATAAATATAAATTTGCATTAGTATAATTGTATATGAACTCTAATACTATGTATAATCGTATTTAAACATTGAAACTTTTTTTAAAGATTTAACGCAGTATTTAATAACAGCAGAGTGTATAATTCCCGGATGAAAACAGATCCCTAAGATTATCCCTTCTTTGTTAATTCAAGCTTAAAGAAAAATGTAATTTTTATAATGAAAGTAGGGATTGCAGACGCTACGCCGTTCTTCCTTTCTACAGTGTAAAAAACGTGATTTTCTCTAACAAAAACATTCTGTATGAAAACNATTCTGTACCCTCCCATAAAATCTATACGGTTAGGTCAGAATTTTAAAGGCACCACTAACTACAAAAGGGACCAAGCGCTGCGGATAGAGCAGAAAAGAGGGCGCAATAGAAGTTTTTCACAACATTTATTTATAAGAACGATTTTCAATGCAAGCTTTGGTGGGAAAGATGAGAAAAGATGACTTCAAAAGGCTAGTTTTTGCCCCACCGTTGTAGATGCTTTTACCCAACAATAATTTATTTCCCCTCAAAAAATTCATTATCAACTATCAGCAATTGAAATTGTAAAAAAAGCGACAACTTCCTAAGGGTATTTTCCCAAGCGGCAACTCTAGCCAATACAGGATATGTATTGAATACTGAATATATTACCTGTGTCTGTGTTTTGACTTGAGGATTTAAGAATCTCAAACTTCTTCTTTTTTATTTTCTTCTTGTTTACATTTAGTTGGTATTTATACTCATATTCAGATCCAGATGAAGAATCCTTAACAGAAAAAAATTACTTTTAGAATCTGCAAAAAAATTTGCAAATTTGAAAAAATTGAATTTTTTATCGCAAAATCCAGTTATATAGTAAAAATGTTTGCAAAAAAAATTGTCCAAAAATGCAAAAAGTTTTGCAAAATTTTAAATAACCTGATGTTTAATTAAGAAAAACTAAAAATGTGCAAATCTCTTTTGACAGGTTGTTTGCAAAAAATTTGCAATTTCTTTTTGAAAACCTTATGCAATCCGTTTCCTTATGTCATAGGCTTTCCAAAAAGCTAAATTTTATCAAAATCTGACAACTGAAAGTGGGTCAAAAGAAAGATTTAGTTTATTACAGGAAAAAGCAGTCATTCAGGCAGTGTGCCTGAGGACTCAGGCAGTTAGTATTAAAGCCCGGTTTTAGGCCTAAAGGGAGGGCTTTGGGTTTGTAGGAAAAGTCAGAAAATTTCAACAGCCTCAGACCAATACTTTTTGAGTTATGTAAAAAAAAACTACAGGGGATAGGGTTAAAATATACAATAAAAAACTGTATCAGTGTATACATATAATATATTTTAATCCAGAAGTCAGAACGTTTGTATTGTAAATCTTAGGATCAAGCATTTATCTCCTTATTACGCAGATTTCGGATGAATCTAATTCTTCTCCGATATCCCGACCCGATATAACATCTTCACAGATAACTTTAATTCAGGGATCAAGCATTGATCCTTATATCTGAAGTGCCCACATATGGATATCGAGATTAAGCGTTCAAGATTGACAATATCCAAACCGAAGTTTCGATCTATGCTGATATAACAAGTTATGAAATTGATGTTATAAAATTTCAAGGGGAGTGATAAGTTTGTAATAAATCTTCAACCTTTGATATATTTTCAACAAATTCTTCTGTCTCCTCACTCTCTGGATCATTAGAATCTTCAACTGAAAAAATAGGCGTATTTTAGTCTCGGTGGCCGATTGAGCATTGAATTGACTGTAATTTCAAGTTATCATCCATGCAAAGATGGCAATGACCGCTTTGTAACGGTACCCTTGAAACCTTTATCTGATCGAAAATGTGAAAGATATTGTTGTTTTTCTAGGTTTAAAAGTGTTTAATTCTAGTAACTCCTGTATGTTTTCCTGCAGTGAAATGCTAAAGACGCTTTTGTAAAGAAACCGAAGTTAAATATAATCAATTTTCAAAATTTAAACCATTAATATCTAGTTCGTACTTTATCAGACAAAGCTTTTCAGAGTACTGTTGTGTATACGGCATTGACATCCTTGCATGTATACTGTATAGGGTCACTTACGCTTTCAGTCCTTAAAGTAATATCATTATTCATCAAAATATAATTAAATGAATCCTAAGTATTACACTTATCAAGACTCCTCCTAAACCCCCTCCCCACTTCAACAATAACATCTGATACGTAAAATATGGTTAATTTAAACTAACAGTTATAAATGATTTGAGAAATACAAAATATCATCTGGAAAAAGGACAATACCCCTTTTATATGCAGAGGCTCATTAAAATAATATCGATGGCTCCTTAACCTAAAAAACTGTCAATTTTTTTAAGTCATCATCCCCGTTTTGAATATTTAATTTACCTAACGGTGCCACGAGTTGATGGGATGCAATTACAATGAAGACAGAACTAATTGCAAAAGGTATTCTGTAAATTGCAATGGTACCATAACAAGCAATGAGAATAGCAGCAGCTTGCAATACTAAGCAGATAGATCAATAAAAACAAATACAATTTTTGATAGAGTAAAGTGCACCTTCATAATAAATTTTAGCATATTATATTTTCATTTTAAATAAAAGTAATTTTTATATCCGGACATCATCAAATTCCATACTTCAATTTGTTTGCCTATTTAGAAGCACATGACCCCATTTATTTTTAGCTTATCGGTTTATCTAGAGGCGAATTTTAATATTCTGAAGACAGCGGGAATTTTGTTTGTTATTATAAGCCTGGAGACCTTGGCACTTGAAATAAAAATCTTAGCTTAGCTTAGCTTAAAAACTCGAAAAATTTTAATAAGAACTTATATCACTTATCTCACGTATCAGTCCTAAGAATAAATATCTTTAATAAAAGTTTTAGAAACATTCATTTTGCGCAATATTGCTACTTTACATGAAAACTCGTTTGTTGCCCCATTTTGATCGGTAGGTCAATGAATGAAGTGAACCTTCATAATAATTACACACATCAAGTGTATAATTATGGAAATGTACTTTACTCTTCATTTTTAATCCTCAAAAAAAATGTTATCAGGTTTTGAGAAATCTTCACTTATAATTTAAATAAATGATTAAAAAATTAAGAAAATTTCTGATTTATGATCTTGCCTACTGCACAGGCGGAGTAAAACTTCTTTTTCTCATCAGGTTTTCCCTCGTTCTAGCAGGCAGTTCATTCAACAGAAATATCTGGCTCGTCTGGGTGTCTGTTTGTTTGTATCTAACGATGAATACCACGACTAAGCCGAAATATAACCTCACAGGACCTCAGGTAAGAGGTTTGACAAGTCAAAATTTTCAACTTTGATACGGGTTATTCCGACGGGCGGATTTTTGGTAACATCAATTCGGTAAGGACAATTTGGTAATGCCAATTTGGTAATGACAATTTGGCAATGCCAACTTGGTAAGGTGATAATTTGGTAATGCCAACTTGGTAAGGTGAACATTTTGTAACGACAATTTGGAAATGACAATTTGGTAAGTACATAAAAGTGAAAATTTGAACGATATAAAAGTGACAATTTGGTAACTAAAAAATGTGACAATTTGGAAAGTACAATAAAGTGACAATTTGGTAATGCCAATTAGATTGCTTCATAAAAATGACGATTTGGAACTACGTAAAGTGACAATTTTGTAACTACAAAAAAATGACAACCAGGTATGTAACTACATAAAAGTGACTATTTGGTGACTACATATAAGTTCTACGATATCAGGTTGCACAGATGTAGGGATTGGTTTGTTGCTAGCTTTAAGTTCCTTAATAGTCTAAGTAACTTTTGTTAACTTCTAGTACATTAAATGTGTTATTTAAAAAAAAAATCTTTTTCAATGATCAAACAAAACACAATAGACTGTACTTGGGATTTATGAATAATTGATAAAACATAATTATGTTTACAATGTGTAATTGAATTAGGTTTAGATTAAATAGAATTAAAAAACAAAACGTCAAATAGCAAAATGTTACATTATGTTGGGTTAGGTTAGGTAAATACAGTTTCTGGGCCGGGTGGCTAGGGGGCCGAGCGCTGCGGCTAGGATGGACTAAAGGCTGCGGCCTCTTAAATGCTGAATAATTTGCTGTCTCTCACATGATTCTGGTTAGGTTCGGATAAGAAAATTTTGGGACCGAGCGCTGCGGCTAGGATGGTATAGCCGCGACTACTTCTAAGCCGAGTTCTGCGGCTTGAACAGGCTTTTACAGTTACAAAATTTAAAGAAAAATGCCAAATTAGAAGCTTAAAATAATAATCAGCTGAAATCAACATTTCACATTTAAGAGGCCGAAGCGCTCGGCCCACAGATAGTCTTCACCTAACCCAGTATAAGATAATTAACTATTTATTAATATTCCAAATACGTATACTTTTTTATAAAAGTTTTCACTTTACCAACGTTACTTTTATGTCGTTACCAAATTGTCACTTTTGTGTACTTACCATATTGTCGTTACCAAATTGTCACTTTACGAAATTGACATTATCAAATTGTCATTACCAAAAATCCGACCATTGTCATTCCATGAAGAAGGAATACACCTTTTGACAAAAAATGCATTTTTCTGTAACTTAAAATTCTAGTTATTAAGGTCATGAACAGCGACAAATTTGAAGAAAAATTTTTTTTTGGGGTGTTTTTTGCCATTTTAAAATGTTGGTGGATTTATAGTATACTACAAAAGTCTAATTTTGTGTCACTGAACATGCTCTAAAACTTTAAATTTTAGATCTACGCCAAAAAACATCAAATTTTCAAATTCATCTGATGTAGTTTATAAAATCTAAAATACTGTTTATGATTATGATATGTTTAAAATTCATAGATCAAATGTTTCAACAGATGAATTTGTCGTTACCAAATTGTCACTTTACGAAATTGACATTATCAAATTGTCATTACCAAAAATCCGACCATTGTCATTCCATGAAGAAGGAATACACATTTTGACAAAAAATGCATTTTTCTATAACTTAAAATTCTAGTTATTAAGGTCATGAACAGCGACAAATTTGAAGAAAACATTTTTTTTTTTGGTGTTTTTTGCCATTTTAAAATGTTGGTGGATTTATAGTGTACTACAAAAGTCTAATTTTGTGTTACTGAACATGCTCTAAAACTTAAAATTTTAGATCTACGCCAAAAAACATCAAATTTTCAAATTCATCTGATGTAGTTTATAAAATCTAAAATACTGTTTATGATTATGATATGTTTAAAATTCATAGATCAAATGTTTCAACAGATGAAAGTACTTAATCCACACAGTCACGAAGTATTGCTATGATAAGTAATTAACTAAATCATAGTACTGTAACTGTATATGCATTTTAATGCAAGCTCATTTCCTATTTAAGGGAGATATTGCCTTCAATTCAAAAAAATCTTTTATTTTCTTGATGGATGTGCTGAGCAAAAACTAATTATTACTCTAGCACTGGTATAGAAGCTCAGTGGCATTTTTTTCCCACATCACACGGAAAAGTTTTTTTTTTTTTTTTTGGGGGGGGGGTCAAAATTAAGCAAAACGCTTTTTTTGCAAGTTTATTGAAACTTTATGAGATTTCTAAATCTATCAAAGTTTTAGACGTAGGTCTAAAATTAAAAGTTTTAGAGCATGTTCAGTAACACAAAATTAGCTTTTGTAGTATACTATAAATCGACCAACATTTTTAAAATATACCCATATGTAACGTTTTGGAAAGCCAGCGGTAAAAACGGGAAAATCTGTGAATTTTTTAGCGTTATGAAGATATTGTTTTGTTTTGTTTCGCTTAAATCAGATCTTGTTCAAAAGGGCGCTTAAAAAATCCTTAGACTCAAAAATTTTATTAACATTTTTGGGAGAAAAAAAGGAGAACGATATAATAAAATTTTCAAGCAAAGTTACAATAAAGAAACCAATTAAGAATGTTGCACTGTGGAACTGATAACTTTCATCATACACTAATTTTATTATCATATCTTTTCAACCTAATGTCGCAGATATTGAGAATTATAACCTTGATTTCTCCTTGATCAAATATTCAAGTATTAATTTCAATATTTTAATATCAAATTTGAACACCAAAGGGCTGTAAAATTAAAGGGATTTTAGATATCAAATTTTTAAACCAACATATGATTGAGAAGATATAGGGATATGAATATTAGAAATTGACCATTCAGTTCCATTTTCATGAAGAAACTTTAATGTTGAATAAACTTCCCTGCCAGAGGACGACCAAGGATGATGAGAGAATCACAGCGTGGATTAATGATGGATCTGTTGGCAGAGCTCCTCCCCCCTTAATAAATATTCATTTTATTAATATTCAAGAATTTTTCGGGTTCAAATAGCTCCAGACAAAGGAATTGAGTCGTTGTCCCAATTTTTAATTTTCTAATCCCTATGTCTTTACATTCTGATAATGTGAACCTTTGATATTTCAAACTAATTAGATTTTATTATCTAAGAGAATTTATAGTTTGAAATATCTAAGGTTTACGATATAAAGATATAGTATTTAGAAAATCAAAGATTTTGGGCAAGACTCAATTCCATTAATCACCAGATTTAATATACTTCAACCTAAGTTGTATCTGTGCAAAACTGAATAAATCCAAAGCAAATTAACTACTATTCTTAATTTCTTAAAAGCAAAAAAAATATCATGTTTATTGGCACAAATTGTACAGTTTACGTCCTACGTACATCAAATTGAACAGGTATAATTTGAA
>NW_019397634.1:48300-51718 GCF_000591075.1 Eurytemora carolleeae | reverse complement strand
ATCGTATTCCAGGATGGACCCCAAATATCTTAATCCTAAAAACAATGATAAAAAACAAATGCTCAAGGTTCGTTTTCATGTCGATTTTTGCATCGGTATAAATTTGACAAATTGTAAGCAAAGAAAAAGTTATTAGAAATCATGTTTCATGTTTAAATATTCTTTGATTTTAAAATAACTAGGCTTTTAGGGCTATTTATTAATCGATTTTTTATTTCAGTTAGAACCTGGCAATCTGTATTCAGAATATAGAATGAAGTTCAGCCTACTTAGTTTACGAATTTACAGTACAGAATACCAGAGTGCACAAAGTATCAGAGTGCACAAAGTACCAGAGTGCACAAAGTACCAGAGTGCACAAAGTACCAGAGTGCAAAAAGTATCAGAGTGCAAAAAGTACCAGAGTGCACAAAGTAACAGAGTGAACAAAGTACCAGAGTTTACAGAATGACAGAGTACCAGAGTGTAACAGTGGATAGTTTTAGATCCTTCCACTCACAGAGTTTCAAATCATATACAAAAGATGGATTTAAGGGAGTCGCAATCCCGAGCTATTTAGCTGTTTGCGGAAATATCATGGAAGAAAATATAAACATTGAAAAAGATAAAAGTGAAGACAATGTTGTAAACAATTTATATCCAGTTATTTGTGCGTTAAATATTTATGTATGTTTCTAATCAAATATTTACGCTTGTTTCTAATCAATTTAAGTTATTTTAATATTAAATATTTTAAAGCAACAACATTTTTTAAACTGTAGGTTTCTAGTTGCAATTGATTCATGATTGCAGTATGCAGTAAGAATCAGAAAATTCTAAAATATAAAAACGTCTTTTAGACACAATCTTTGACTTTTATTTATAGTCCAATTGCTCCAGAGCATTGTAAACAGACTCATTTCTAAATGATTTAATAGGTGTCTTGTAAAAGTGCTTTATAACAATTTCCAATTCACATAAATTTAGCTATAAAATCGTCTTCCTATTTCGGAGTTTTCTGGTTATTTCTGTAGGTTAAATGTTGAAATTGTACGATGTATTATCGTAGGTTTTATATGATTAAATCACTTATATGTAGGTTTAAAGGAAGTTGCAGTAGGTTAAAAGGAAGTTGTAGTAGGTCGAAAGGAAGTTGTAGTAGGTCAAAAGGAAGTTGCAGTAGGTCGAAAGGAAGTTGCAGTAGGTTGATAGGAAGTCGTAATAGGTTGGATGTAGTTTTGGTTGGTCGCAGAGAGGTCGCTGTTGATGTTGTCCCGACGTCAAGGTGACGCCGCTACAATGTCGAAAACGGTGCGTTTTACGTCAATGCGACATCTAAACGACTTTAAATCGACTTCAGACCGACGTTGTCAGGACGTCGGTCCGACCTAAGAGGACGTCGCCCTGACGTCTTGTCGACGTCGATTGGTTGTGTGGGTATCTGCACATTTAAATTATTTTCTCGCAAAAGAATTGAGTCTTTGCCACAAACTCTGATTTTCTAATCACTATATCCCTAGAAACCATTTCACGTAACTAACGTTAAATCATTTTGTAATACAACGTTACAGAACGTACCAACAATTGTAATGTTACAGAGCTTTAAATAACGTAAATGTTATCTATATAACATAAGCTTACGTACCTTTACGAAGGTTGGTAACGTTAGTTTTAGGTTTATATTGAACTTAAAATTTACGTAATATATTAGCCAAAATTTACGTTACATAACGTAAGATTTAAGATTTTCTTTGAACATCAGATAACGGTATTTGACGAAATTGGGGTTCGTAAATAAACGCTAATTTACGAAATATCCTATTTCATTGAAAGGTTTAAAGTTTTACGAATTTAATATCCATCAATACGTAACAAAATTTTTGCAAATTTTGCGACTTAATCCATATCAATGCCTTAAACTATTCATATTGTAAATTGCCCTTCATTTCAAAAAATGTTTTACATGCGACCATTTTATGTGCATAGTTTAATTTAGCAGCATATGTAAGATATTTGAATCAGCCCCCCCCCTCCCCTCCCTTAACATATCTGATAGAAAGATAGAAGAAATTCTACCCCCCCCCACATTCCCTCTGTTGCAAGGTGAAGTATATAGAAAGCCTCAGCTGATTGCAGGTTGAAATGTACCGGCCCGGTTTGACCTGGAGAGCGCTTGATCAGAGCAGGTTTAGCTGCTACAGGGTGTCCCACAAAACATGACATTTAATAAATCGTTATTTTTAGTTAAACAAATCTTTTGCTTCATTATCTTTTTACAAATTATGGAAAAAGACATTCTAAACTATTTACCAACTATCATGTTTCATGGGACGTAAGTACTTATGTGTTTGGTTTTGTTCTTTGGTATGTCAAATAATGTTATTCAACGTAACTTTGGTGAAAAATGAGCATATATTTTCAATTGATAAAAATCAAATTTTGGTTTCTTGTAAACATACGGTCATTGTTATGTTAAATAACATTACTCAACCTAACTTTTGTGAAAGCTGCTTCCATATTTAGGGTTCACTAACATATAGTTTGGTTAATGCACGGAACCATACTTTGTGTTACGTTAATTAACGTTGCTTAACGTAACTTCATTGAAAACTGTGCCCATATTTGGGGTTTCTTCTGTGAAAGCTGCTTCCATGTTAAGGGTTCATTGACGTAAAAGTTTGGTTCATGTATGCAACTATATGTGCATTGTTACGTTAAATAACGTTACTTAACGTAACTTCCAAGGAAACTGTGCCCATATTTGGGGTTTTTGAATGTAAAAGTTTGGTTAAAGAACGTCAGATAACGATAAACTTAACGTTATATAACATACCCTTTTTTATGTTACATAACGTAAAAGTGGGTACGTTTTTACTTTCCTGGAATGTTAAATAGTGACGTTAATTATCGTAAATGAGTCCCAAAAGGAACGTTATCTAACATTCTGAGAACATTATTTGACTTGTTGGGCTAACCTAGAACCCTGTGATACTACCACTTTTTATTTTGTGTATGTTTAATTACAGACACTTTTAATTTACTGATAAGATTTATTTATTAGCGGTCCAAAGATTATTAATGATTGACCATTTTATGCATGACCTTGGACCCTTCCCCCTCCTGTCACTTTTTTCATGTTTGTACATGACCAATTCTTATTATCATCAAAATTATTATTAGTTGTTCAGAATTATTTCAGGATTAAGGTCAGGTTAAGAAAATTTCTGAGCGCAGAGCTGTCGCTAAGACTGGCTAGGGGGGGGGGCCAAGCCCTGCGAATAGAACAGGCTAGGGGGGCAAGCACAGCAGCCCGTACAGACAAGGGGGCTGTGTGCTGTGGGTACGCATTTATACAATTATATCCATATGTGTTTTATGAGGTGCATCTACAAAATTTATAGAAGGGGTTGAGGTAATCGTGGGGGGGGGGGGGGGGGAA
>NW_019397634.1:0-48110 GCF_000591075.1 Eurytemora carolleeae | reverse complement strand
AAAAAAACCTGAATACGCCTCTCTTAATATCTTTAAAACTATGTCTATTTCTCAACGACTGCTCTCTTATATCTTTAAAACTATGTCTTATAGTTCTTAACCACTCTTAAATCTGTCAAAATACAAAAGTGGAGACCAAGAGATATATTTCGAAGATCTTCATTTTTCGGTATCACAAATTGTGCATTCCTTGTTTTACAGATTATGCTTGCAGGCATTATTGTGTTGTCTGAAATCATTTATTGTGCAGCAAAATGGCTAAAATTCACTTCTGAAATCTTAATTTACGTTAACTTATATTTAAGTTAAATACAAATTCTAAGTCTGTGTTTGTAAACAAAGAGAGTCCAGTTTCTGTTGTACTGTACACTCCGTATACAGACCAATTTATATATATATATATACATATTTCTAAATACTTGGGACATAAAATGTCGTCATCCACCTATGAGTTTGGTCCACTTTAGTATTTATTCACTTTGGTTGAGAGGGGAGGCCGGGGTGGAATACATTTATGGGATACAAACAAACTGACAAACAGACAGACAAGCCATATTTATATATAGATAGATTGTTCCTCGATTTGCGTCCAGTTTGCGTGACATTATGACTTTCACTCAACGTTTCCTGAACTTGTATTCCTAATTTCCCAATGATTACGATACAATTACGGGATTCAAGGTTTTACCAACTAAAATTCCAAGTTCACTATTTAAGTGTGTGTGTGCAAAAATTAATTTATGTTTTTCAATTAATTGTTTTCAATATTGCTGAACATGCAACCACGCCAATATTGATTTATAAGCCATACACCCAGCAAACAATCAAGTACTATTTAAAAGGGTTTATCAAACATTATAATTTTATATACAGGGTGTCCCGCAAAACATGAAAATTGGTTGTTTAAAATGGCTTGTCCATAATTTTATAAGTTATTTGATACTAAAGAGACTAAAAACATTTTATGAGTAAAATTGATTTCACAGAATTCTACAAAATTCAATCCCCCTCTCTCTGTTTTGGAATTTTCCGGGGCAATGTACACAACATAAATTCCACTCTGCCTGTCCTGCAAGGGGAGGAAGGTCAGTCACAAAAATTTCTATTCCGAGCCACATTCTTTTCATTTTCTCGTCCGAGCCACCTCTAAATTCTCTAGCCCTCCAAGAACACACTATTTTTTAAGAATCGGGTCACGTTAGGGCATAACTGAAATATAGAATTTTAGTGAATCGAAAAAAATAGTTTCAATTGAATTAAAGTTTTTGAGTTCTATGTCCTTCAAATGTTTACCTTTTTTACGTTTCAGATATTCCTGGTGTAGAATGCCGCAAATAATTCCGTGGTTATAGAACCTTAATCTTTTTTTTCTTATATTGAAAACCATAGAATTTTTTCCGGGTGGTTCCTTCAGGAAAATGATAGGCAGAGGTATGCTAAATATTTTGCTATTTATTTCATATCCCGAAGGTTGGCCATTAGAAGGCAGTTTTACCTGAAGTTTGACATCATTCTCTTGTCTCTAAAGTTTCAAACATAATGTAATCATTGCAATGCTTTGGTCTATTCATTTTTTATTTCCTAACGTCGCCAGATTTGTTAAAAATAGTCTTATCTACAAGAATTAAAAACTTTAAGACCCAAAATAATCGAAAGACGAGGATTTCAAGGTGTTTTGGACGAGAAAATAAGGAGAATTTGGCTCGGACGGAAAGTTGTTGTGGCTGGCTTTCCTCCCCTCGCCCAGCTGTAGTCTCTCCGCCATATCAGAAGGAACCAATTAGAAACCATTTTGTGACCCTTTGGTTTGTTAAGGAAAGATTTTGCATTTCGGTCCAAAGAAGACGACCAGTAAGTTTTCCGAGCTTCTCTTTAATGGTTCTTATGTGTCTCATATAAATTCTCTCAGATGTGCTCTCACTAGGGCTGGACACATTCCGACTTTTTTAAAATCGTTCCATTCCATTCTAGAACAAGGGCCTTCAGCTAAATCGTTCCGTTCTCCTTCCTCTTTTTTATCGTTTTGTTCTCTTACCGTTCCGTTCCGTTCTGAGTAGAAGAACGGTCTTTCCGTTCCGTTCCGTTCTTGGCGTTCTTAGTTGAAGAACGGTTGCATCTCTCTTGTTCTGTTCTTATTCAAGAACGTTTCCATCCCCCTATCCGTTCTTAGTAACGAACAATTACATCAAAGACAAAAGTTTTATAGAAAAGAGTTGGTTAAAAAGTAAAAAAATTACAATTTTTTAATAAAAAGTTCCTCACGGCCGTAAATAATACTTTTAACTATTTCTAGAGGATTTAGAACACATTCGTGATTTAAAATGCGTTCCCAACTTAGAACAAGTTCTTGATAATAAGAACGAGTTAACGATTTTAACCATTCTTTTCAAGCAATTCCCGTTCCGTTCCGTTCCTTTCTTTTACTAATCGTTCCAATATTTTTAAGAATGTGTTCTAAGCTTTCGTTTTTTTCAGAACCATGGGATCGTTCTTGATCGTTCCGTTTGTTCTCGGGAAAGAATGATCGTTCCACCAGGAACTTGCCCAGCCCTAGCTCTCACGCAATTCAATCTGAATATCCTTAATTTCTGTAAGCCTTAGTCCACCATCATAAGCCAAACAAACAATTGTCTTTCTAACAATCCAATAAGGAGTAGAAGAATCAGAATCCAAAAGAAACTGTTACATGTTACTGGTGCTGAACACATTAGCCTTTAGTTTGAAATTAATATCAAAGCTTTACAGCAAAATTGTTACTCTGTAGTACTGTTTAAGATTGAATGAATATTTTCCAATAAAACAGAATTGATAAAACTGTAGATTGTCAGAAGACTGGATGAAGCCATTCCTTTCTCCTCGAACAAATTGTATTAACGCATGTTCAGATTTTATTCATGTCTGGACTCCAACTGATCTCCAATAAAGTCTCTGAATTGATTGAAGGTCCTTAGATAGTTTTTGTATTTGGCTGCCTTCCTTGATCTATCACCCCCAACTAAAACAGCATTATCTTTCACTTAGGCAGAGTAGGCGAGAGAAAGTCTTGACTGTACGATAGTAATTCCAGTTTCCCTTAGTTTGCCCTAGCGACCAACCAGGGCAAGAATCTGGGTTGGGTCAAAACAGCCAAACCATGTTTGTTTGGAAAACCGTAACCTCTCAACCTTGCTAGAATTAAAGGCAATTAATTTGGGTTATGTGTACCAGATGTGCCAGCTGTCACTCTGTGGAGCCCAAAGTTAAAACTACAAATATCTTAATTTTCATGCTTAACTTTGGTTTTAAGATCAGATCAACCCGATTTAACTTAGTTTTACTGATGTTCTTTCATATTCCTTGTATTTACACAAATTTAGAATTTAACTGATAAGATTTCTTTATTAGCTTTTCAAGAGAATTAATGATTGTCCATTTTTGCATGTACCTTGATTTAAAATTTGGTAAATTACTTGAGACCGATTTTTGGGCCCCCCCCCCCCCCTACTATCAATTTTGTATAAGGATCTTATACGTATATGACTCATTGAATATTGTTGACCATTTAGGTGCGGCGCTCGGCTCCCTACTCTGTCCTAGCCGCAGCACTTGGCCCCCTTTCCTGTCCTAGCCGCAGCCCTAGGCCCAGAAATTGTCTTAACCTCCCTAGAAACGATTTCATGTAACTAATGTTAAATCATTTTGTAATACAACGTTAAAGAACGTACCATCAATTGTAACGTTACAGAATGTTAAATAACGTAAATGTTATCTATATATTGTAAGCTTACGTACTTTTACAAAGATTGGTAACATTAGTTTTAGGTTTATATTGAACTTAAAATTTGCTTAATATATTAGCCAAAATTTACGTTACATAACGTAAGATATTACATCAGCTTAAGGTTTTCTTTGAATGTCAGATAACGGTATTTGACAAAATTGGGGTTCATAAATAATCATTAATTTACCAAATTTCTCACTTCATTGAAAGGTTTAAAGTTTTACGTTTGATATCCTTTGATACGTTAAAATTTGTTTGCAAATTTTGCGACTTAATCCATATCAATGCCTTAAACTATTCATATTATAAATTGCCCTTCATTTCAAAAAATGTTTTACGAGTGACCATTTAATGTGAATAGTTTAATTCTAGCAGCATATATAAGATATTTGAATNATTTTTAGTATACAGTCAATACTGAGCGCTCATTATTGAATTTTCCACATTTTACCATTACAAAATTGAACATTTATAGTTGCGATTGTGGTATTAATTAAATTATATATGCATTAGAGACAAAGAACATAATTTACAGTCAATATTATAACAGTTTATGAGGACAAGTGCTTCTTGTACTTCAACCATAAAATTAATATTATTTATTTGTACATGGAAAGTACATATTGTGGTTTACAATTATTTTAAGACCTGCCCAATTATAATGTTAGTTGTTTGGTTTCAGAAAAGTACGGATTTCAGGATGTCTTATCGGGGTTGGAGTAACAAGGTGAGAAAAATAAATTTAAAGTGTATATTTAGTTCAAATACTGATTTATTTGATAAAAATAGTTTTCAGGCAGAATACTTATTTAAAAGTTAAGCATTTATTTTCGTGAAAATAAATTTAGCCATCCCTCTTCTTGAAAATAAATTTGCACCAACAAAAGTATGGTAAACTTGTGCGGAGTTTAAACAACTTTGTTTAGTGTTTTCTTTGCTGAATTTGGGAAACAATTCATTTGTAAGGGATGAAATAATCGAGAAACATGAAAATCTATATATGATTTGGCTTGTCTGTCTGTTTGTTTGAATCCAATAAACGTCAAAATGGCTGAACTGAATAGGCCCAAATTTGTTGTGGTATGTCACAAGACCACAGGGAAGGTTTATGAATGATAAAAATTTTTATAAATGTGTTTTAAAGATTTTTAATTTTGTAAAAAAATTTAAATTCTTGAAAATCCAAGAGTTTTTTTTAAAAATCTGCAAATTTTTTTTCTTAACAATTTAAATAGAAGATGGGCGCAAAGCGCTCTAAAAGCCTAGTATTTGTAAATTTGTGATTTTTTCTCTAATTCATCAAAAAATATTTCCCCTCTTCCCCCCCACCGTTAAGACAAGTATTTCCTTACATTTTACATCCTGATTGAATATTTCTTAGATCATTGTAAATTCATTTTTCTTAATCATGATGATGGATTTGTTTTAGTCCACCGAGGATGGAGGTGGCAAAACTTCCATTCAAGATTGTTAGAGATTGTGAGGCTGATCTTCTGATCATGGTAAAATAAGGGTGTAAATTTGGCATGGGAAAGCGTCATGTAAGGCATGTTTTAATCAAGAAAAAAATACTTTCTACATAATTCCGACATTTTTTATTCTGAAATAAAGCTTCATATTCAAATAAACTTTAGTTCAATATTGTTCTTTTGAATGTTAGTCATCACAGGAATTCATTGTACCGACCATTTGAAAGGGTTTGGGCAGGGCCTGCACTAACTCGCAAGAATGATGCATTTTCAATTTAAGTCGGGTCATTTTAATTCTGAAATAAACATACTTTTAATTCTGCATAGGCTCTGCATCACTATATCTTAACTTTAAATAAAACAATTTCCTGATAACTTATCACTGAGAACACTATTAAATTTGATTATTTTTTTATAATCCAGTATTATTTCAGAATAAAGATAATTGGTAATTTTTGCGATTCTTCTTGAATCATGGGCCTTTCACGACCACTTACCTATGGTCTATATTAAAAAGTTTTAAGAGAATAAGTGCCAGGCCTTACTGAAAATTCCTGTTAATATTTATATTGTTACACAAAAAATGCGAACTTTACTCCAATCATTCAAAGTTAACTAGGTTGAGTTTAAGATTTTCAAGATAAAATGAATATTTTAGGACCTGAACATCTCAAGGAAACATGCCAATATTACCTGCAATAAAGAATCCAATGGGTACCTGATCAAGAATTGCAGTATGAATGGTGTTAGGTGAGCCATAAATATCATATTTAGATAACAGTCTCCCCTAATCCATCGAATGTTTTTCCATTGACGGTTTCCTCATTATCCCCCCCTCGGCCCCTTCCTGGGTCGGTGGGGGGGGGGGGGGGGTTGAAATTTATTGTTAATTTTTTTCTTTAGGAGTGCATAATTTTCTCTTTGCCCTTGCTAATATAACTGGTAGTAGCGTTCTGATTCTAATTTTATATGCTCAACATTCATGTTTATTTTTAGTGTCATTAGAAGGAAAGTTCTTCCTTACCAATCTGTGGAGCTGAGAAATCAGGAATATAGGATTAAATTTAGTTGAAATTATACATTTCAATGAATTATAAAGTAATAAAAGGGTTTGTATTTCCTTTTTTTTGGGCTAGGGGGGGACGGGACAACATTTTCTCTTTTTATGTAAATATTAAATTAATGTGCTAAAATATGATTGTTGAAGGGATCAACAAAAATTTGACATGCAGAATTTAATTATTTCATCTTATTTGATACTTTAAGTAGTTTCCCCAATTAAACGAATAAACCCCTGATTTTTTTGGATTGATTTAATTTGTTCCCTCCCTTTGACTATATTTTCATATTTATTACTATCCTATCTAATTTAGGACACACTTGTGTTGTCAACACTGGAGAATTACACATGGAAATTTTGTGTTTTCCCTCCAAAGGAATGCTGTTATTGCATTTTTTCTAACATTGATTTTTTATAGTTTCTTTGATTCATTAAAAATGATGGTTGACATTTTTTCCAGTAACATTTATAAGGATATTTTTGGTTGAAAAATTGGGTATTGTTAATCGGCATGTATTAAAGTATCATTGGTTGTCCAATTAGTCCTTAAAGGGACTGTAGGCGTAATTTTAAGTTAACATCTCTATTTAAAAAGTGTGATTGTTTCCGATTTGCAATGTTAACGTTAAAACTTGATCTTATCCATAATGTGAAAGATGTTTTTCTAGCTTAAAAAATATTAAATTCCGACTATTTCTCCATTGCTTACTATAGCAGAATTATGCAAGTCACTCCTTTAGAGAGGTCATTACTAAAAAAATAGTTTCTTAATACTTGATGGGACAAACATTTTATCTTTTAAGTGTACTGTTGTTAGTCATACAAGTCTTTTTTTTAAAATTGAACTTGCTTGAAGTTTTGTGTAGTTTTTTGTCATACTGGTTTTTAAAGTTCTTGAAAACATCTTCATATGTTAAAAAAACATTTCCTAATAACAGTTATTCAATAAATTAACTTAAGAAGGAAAATGGTGTTTTTATTTTAAAAATAACGACAATCTTAAGAGTCAAACTTTGGAGGAGGATTTAGAGCTGTTCTCCTGGGACTTCGAGAGAGAAGAAAAACGGCTTGATGAAATGTTGGATATTGCTGAAGTAACTGAGAGCAAAGATGATTTTCTTCGTGTTAAGGCCATGATCTGTGCCATGCATGACAGATTAATTTTAAAACTCATTTAGTTGTTGCTTGAGCCCCCCCCCCCCTGGGGACTCCAGAATAATAATTAAATTTATTTTTAATTTTTCAGAGTGTGTTAACTTTGAATCGAAGAAGTCCCTTCTTTAATGCATTCTTCCTTTTCTAATGCATTTCTTCCGCTTAAAGGATTGGGCTTTGAAGTAAGGCAATTTTAAAAATCATACATTTTTTATAACATTTATAACTCTTGGTGTTGAGCTGTCTCTTGATAATTTTTTTCATTGGGGAAAAAACCCAATATTTGTTAAGCTCCAATCATGGGTCATGATACTATTTTCAGAAGATGTACAATACATCCCCTCTATGAGAGCAAGACAAACAGTTTTTTAACAATATTGTTTTGTATGTTATTTTTTATTTTTTATGGTTCTTTTTCAGGATCTCAGAGAGTATACTTAATAACGGTGTAAATGGACAGTTGGTATAATGTCATGTGACCTTTCATTAAAAAAGTTTTTTGTTCGACTTTATTCCACTGGCCTTTAAACATTTTTATATATATATAAAGATTTATTCACACACAAAGATATAAATACATATATAGATGGTGTAGTTAAAATTTGTTTAAATAAATTTTTTTTGAAAATGCAAGTTTCCGAAAGAAAAGAGAAAAAATATGCAAAATTATGCACAAATAGAAAACATTGATTTTTACTCACTAAATAACATATTTATCATCTCAGTTATTACGTAAACATTGAATCCTTTATCATATAAATAATTCATTCTTGTACTTAAAAGTTCTTGTGAAACCGGAACTTTCCATTCATGTTCCAATGGGACATCAAAATATTTCATTTGTTTCTTAACTAACATTTTCTAAGATTGGAAGGATTTACAGAACAATCATTTGCAATACAAAATAAATGTCTGCCAAGAACTGTGTTGAGGTCATTTTTACATNGGGGGGGGGGGGGTGGTTCAACACTTTTTTTGTTTGCATTTTCAATGAAAGACAAAAATATATTTTAGTAATAAAAGAAAATAAGCTGTGACTAAAATTTTTTCTAATTTTTTGCAATTGTTACAGTATGCTAGCCTCAGTGTCAAGTTTGGGCTAGGAAAGTAATGATAACATCGATGATCCAGGGATTCTGAAATCAAGAGGAATGTATTGAGTAATTATCATAATTATAAGATGAACACTCATTAAATCAAAACTTTTGTATATTTCTTGTCTGTAATTCTAATTTATTTCAAGGCCTTCAAATAAAGATTTAATACTTTTGTAATGGTTTAGAAGCAAAACTTTATAAAGTATCCAAACTTGATATAATAGTTACAAGTGTAACAGGATGTTGACTTATCAACCTCTGCAACCTCATCGACTGCAGACTCATTGACCCCAGCAGCCTCAACTACCCGTGGAGCTTTAAATTATCCCCAGATTATGGTATGCTGTGTTTTTAAAATGTTGTTTTGTGTTTACATATTACTATAGCTTAAGAATTAATATCTCACTATTTTAAACCTTAATTAGTTGATTTTATCATGTGCAGCTTAAAAAAACATTTAAAAAAATTAGGAAAACCTTTTTCATTTCTCTTATGAATCTGCATGCTGGCCCTAGGCCCATTAAATCAATTAATATTTTATTTTTTGCAGTTGCTTTAACTGTAACATGTCTTTGACCATTGCAGAACTGTACTTTTTTTGGTCATAATTTTCATTTGGCCAATTATTCATTATTAGGATGATGACTGGATGGACGCAGGTCCTTCTAGACTTGCTGAGGTGTCGGTGGAAATATTGTTGATACAGAAGTTTTTCCACCCAGGAGATGTGGACGGCAAACCCTCAATGCAAATATTCTAGGAGATGTCCTTGAGTACTTTAAGATTGTCATTGTGATTGAGGTCCTGAACACCATTGTGAACGATCTGAGGGACCGCTTTGGGGATGACCAGCTGACTATCTCCAAGATGTTAGTCCTAAACCCGTCAAATTTGGTCAAGATGCCTATGGCAGTTATCCAAGAAAACCTGGAGGCAGGAGGATGTTGTACAGCATATTGCCGAAAAAAAAATAAAATCCGCCAATATTGGGGGGGAAATCTGCAAAAAAAACTTATAAGTATACACTTTTGATGTGAACAAGTCAGTTCATTCTCCTTGTTCCAAATTCAAAAAAGGAATAGTTATGTCAGAAAATAAGTTGGATTTTTGTCATGTATGTTGTTGCTGTTGGGAGAAGTTTGGTGTAAACAGTAAATCTCTCAGAAATGTGAACTCTACAGTAGAGGACTTGATGAAACTCTACATGTTCCCAGGGTTTTCTACAGATATTGAAGATTATCCTACGACCATATGCTCTAATTGTCACAGAAATCTATTTTTGTTGAAGTCTGGAAAGAGTTCAAGGAATGCCTGGGGTGAGAAGGTTTCTAAGGTATGTTTTGGATTTCATGTGATATTGTATTATATTTATTATATTTATCAATTTTCTTCTCAAATACTTTCATAATGATCGATGAAACTAAACAAATATATCAAAAATTCATGTTTAATGATCGATTGGACTCAGAAGACAAGGAGAATGCCTGTTCTTAAGAGAAAATCAACAGATGAAATTCCTTCTGAATCTCTCAATCCTCTCTGTATTCATGTTTCACTAGGAAAAGAGCTGGAATACCAAATAAGTGTGGAAAGGAATTGCCAGGATGTAATCTTCTGTTTCTAGCTCTAGCTTTTGGATCTCTTAAGGCAGAGAAAGTTGCAGCTGGAATTCTCCGTAATAAGATGGAGACTGAAGGATTAGCAGATGGATCAGAGTTCTATATTTCCACTGGGGGAAATCCTCTTCATGTTAAAGTAGGAACTCCAGATAATAAGACAGCTAGAAGAACTGTGAATCAGATCTCTGTACAAATCATCCAGCAGTTACAGATAGTCTTGGAGCTTTCTCTCAATAGAACAAAACAGATGATGGCTGTTCTACAAAAAGGAATGAGTTCAGCCACTGCATTTGAATCAAATATTTTTGGAAAACACAATTTCAGGATTTTACCCAGTTCAGAAGGTATATAATTATTAAAATCCTTTTATCTAAACCCATGTTTACGAGATTTAGCGGGTAAATGTGTTTTATCCCATCTCTATTTCTTTGCAACCCAATGGTTTATCAAATAATTTTAAAATATATCAAAGGTTTAAAATAGTATGATTTATATCAGGTTACAAAAATATAGGGATTCAACTTCTTTGTTCACATTTTTAAATTAAAAAACTTTAAATTTCAATGATCCTTCCAGACTATTTGTCAATTATATTGTTATATTTGAATATTATCAACCTTGTTAAATTAAGAATTTAAGTGAACAATAGCGTACAGTTATAACCAGAAACTTCTTAAATAGTTAGAAGACTTTTTGACATAAGTTATGATTTAATATTCAAATGAACATAAGACACAGCAATTGTGCAAATTAAACAGACCAATATTACTATAGGGGATTTTGTATTTTACTAGTAAAACTATTTGCTTTATAACAACATCATTTACACTTTCTATTCCACAGTTTTCCGGTTATCACTGTAGGAAAAATTTGTTTTTATTCCTTTAAAAACCTTGTTCATTAAAAAGTAAAAAAAAAATATAAAAAAAAGGTAAACACTGAATCTATTATAGCAAGGTTTTCTTTCTAATCTGAAATCTTGTGGAATATTATTCCAGGTTCTTTAAACTATACTAAATGTAACTATCATACTATAGGTGCAGTTTAGGAGCTCTGCAGATTAAATCCTTTCAAGAGATCTAGTTTTTGTTCAAGACACATCTTCTTTCATTATGCATCTTATCTCAGAACGCCACCTGGATCCATTTCATACCTTGGTTAGAATTTCTATTGATGCAGGAGGATCTTTTCTTAAAGTAATTGTAAATGTTTTTGAACCAAATAGTGAATCTGGAAAGTTTCTGAACAGTGGAGTTCAAAGATGTCAGATACTTGCAATAACAGAAGATGTTCCAGAATAAAATTTTAATCTAAGAACAATCTTTGATAGTCTGAATCTCCAAGATGTTGTCTATAGTTTAGCCTTTGATTTAAATTGTGCCAATGCTATCGTTGAGTTATCTTCACATGCTGGGAAATGAGCCTGCCTTTGGTGTGAAGGATTGGCAACTTCTGAACCTGGAGAACTGAGGTGAGTTAAAATTACTGGTATAGCAAGTATTCAAAGACTGGTCATGATAAGACAAAGATGAAAGACTGTATGAATGTGATAAATCCAAGAATTTTGTATAAAGATGAAGATCCAAAATCCCTTCTTCAAGACTTAGTTCCACCCCCTGAGCTCCATTTACTGATAGGTTTTGTATCCTTGCTGGGAGTAAGTCTTATGGATCTATGGCCGGGTTTTGATGATTGGCTTAAGTCAAAAATCATCCTACAGAGAGGATATCAGGGACGTGGATGGGATGGTAATAACAGTAATACAATTCTTAAGCACTTAGATACCCTTGAAGAAGAAGTAAGAAAGACAGTTCCTAATCTTATTCAGTTTATTGAATGTCTAAAACATTTTAGAGAAATTAAAAGTGCATGTTTTGGAAACACACTGGAGCCGGGAATTAAAAAAATGTTTGTCAATCTAAAAAACTCGTTTCATTCTCTCCAGGAACTCTGTGAAAATAAAGGAAAAAAATTATCATTAACATGGAAAGTTCATATTCTCCTGTGCAACATTGAGCCTTTTGTGTTATCTCATAAATGTGGTTTGGGTAGATATGCTGAACAGGTTGGAGAATCAATTCATGCTAAATTCAAACCAACTTGGTCAAGATATAACAGGTCAAAAGGGCATACAGAACATGGAAATAAACTGCTGTCAGCTGTAAAACAGTTTGGAAGAAGAATCAATTAACTCGATAATTTGTAACCTAAACACCCACTATTTAATATGTAAATATACAATTTTAACATATTTTCATATTTTATGTAATCATAATTTGACCAACTTTTCAGAGAAAATCCACGAAATTTAAAAATGTTTTTTTTGCTTGTCACACGGAATTTTAGATTTTAAAAATCATTTAAAATGACTTATATAACCATAGGAATAAATAAAAATCTTGTGATCTTGTGACACAACTTTTAGCCTGGCAGTCTATTTGGTGATCAGTGTAGGATGCACTAACAAGGGTTAAAGAATAGAGAGAGGATAAACCAAGGAGAAATTAGGATAGGGTGAGGGTGTAAAGGGTAAAAGATATCAGGAGAGGATAAGGATTGGAATCTAATTTTTAATCTAATCTCGACTAAATCTTAACCTTCTCAAATCTACCTTTTTTAAATTATTGATGTGTGAGGAGAGTGTGTGAGATGGATTTAGTGTGTGTATTGTGTGCATGTTCGTGAACATATCAAACAAAGGGTTTAACTCATTTTTTTTAGAAGACAATTAAACATCGAAATTGTGTAATACCTTAAGACTAGTAAAGACGACTTTTTAAATCTCATATTTAACGAATCATGGTGAATCAATCTCCCGCGTTTTAAAAAGAAGAGTATGATTCTCAAAATGAAATCAAGGTGAATGAACTCGTTTCAATCTTAATCATGTGAGGTATCAACGAAGGGGGGAGGGGGGTATTTTCTGTCTGATAAACATAAGATTCTGCTGTAGCTAGGAGCTGAAAGCATGAGGCGTGGTAAACAAAGGGAGTGGTTTTGAAAACTAAAGCTACACACTTTGTTTAAACTACTCTGTCTAGAAACACAAATTGTCGAGTTAAAACATCATTCAGAATAAACAAACATTACTAATATTCATTTCAAATTTATTGTCTTCTCCTTAACTTAAGTACATAATAAAAATAAAAATTTAGATTAGGTTCTAATGACATGATTCATGGATTTTAAATTTACAATTCTCATTAAAATCATAGAAAAAAATCAACCATGAATTTAATCTCAAATTAAACCATTTTAGAAATATCATTAATTAAAATTTACTTGGTTACTAAACACGATAATATTTTTATTTTGTGTGGAATAGTTCAATGAAAAGTTCAATTTTGTAGATTTTCGATAACATACAAATTACACTGAGACATGAAAACATACCACGTCACACCAACAGTCTTGTTTGGGCGAGTTATAAATCCTGACTGGGTCAATATTTTGTACTGTCATTTAATTACATCTTGATTCTAGTTGTACCGGGCGGGAAATATGATCACGTATTACAGGGATAAATACAACTTAATTTTGATATTGTTCATTTTAAAAAATTTAGTTAATTTCTATTGGTTTTATGAATCCGGATGGGGCTAGAGCCTCAAGATCATGGGATGATTTGAACCGTACGTGTGCACAAAAAACCTTTTTTTTAATGTTAAAAATCTACGCAATTGAATTTTTTTCGGCGCTTATAAAACATACGATTAAGATTGCATGCTTTCGTAAAAGTAGTTTTGAACGTTTGCCAATTTGTAGCTAAGCTTTTTGTTTCAATTCATCAAATTTTGTGTACGAATATATGCGGTCCAGAATTTGTTATCATGGTAAGAGTGTAATGTTGCATCATCTATACGCAACATCCCCCCTACTGAATTTCTGACCTACTAACTTTCCGACCTATTGCAATATCGGACCTACGCCAGCTGTTTATTTTAGTATTATTTGAGGGTTAGGTTAGATTAAGCCAATTTCTGGGCTGAGCGCTTCGGCTAGGGGGCCGAGCGCCGCAGCTAGGACAGGCTAGGGGGCCGGGCGCTGCGACCACAAGTCCATATAGCAGCTGTAATACCATGTGCTAGTAGGTCGGATGTGTAGTATAGCGGATATGTGTAGGTCGAAAAATACACCACTTGGTAAAAGCCCTCAACTACTTTCAGTTTCACAAAAAAAAAATTTAAAACAGCATGTTTAATAAAAGCTTTTATTGAAAAATTAACGTTATAATATACTTGGTGCAGATATATGTACAATACGCTTTTCTCACAAATAAGATACAAACATTTTTAAGTAATAAATAATCCGAAATTAGCCAACACTTCAGTGTTTTGATACACGGCCCGACCTACTACTCGCTTTCTCACAGCCATTATAATTTTTGGATTATGTGAACTTCAGACCATTTCTGGGTCGAACGCTGCGACTAGATCTTATGAGGTGGCCGTTACAGTGCTTTGAGAGCAGGTCAGATAAGTGTATTTAAAAATGAACACAGAATGCTGCAGATATTAAGTTTTGAATTGGTTACGTGATGATAATTACGTACCCTAAAAATGATACCCAATTTTTCAACCAAAAATATCATTATAAATGTTACTGGAAAAAATGTCAACCATCATTGTTAATGAATCAAAGAAACTATAAAAAAACAAAGTTAGAAAAAATGCAATAACAGCATTCCTTTGGAGGGAACACACAAAATTTCCACGTGTATTTCTCCAGTGTTGACAACACAAGAGTGTCCTGAATCAAATAGGATAGTAATAAAAATGAAAATAATAGACAAAGGGAGGGAAGAAATTAAATCAATCCAAAAAAATCAGGGGTTTATTCGTTTAATTGGGGAAAATACTTAAAAGTATCAAATAAGATGAAAAAATTTAATTCTGCATTCAATTTTTAGCACATTAATTTAATATTTTCATAAAAAGAGAAAATGTTGTCCCGTCCCCCCTAGCCCAAAAGAAAAGGAAATACAAACACTTTTAATACTTTATAACTCATTAAAATGTATAATTTCAACTAAATTTAATCCTAAATTCCTGATTTCTCAGCTCCACAGATTGGTAAGGACGAACTTCCCTTCCATTGACACTAAAAATTAACATGAATATTGAGCAAATAAAATTAGTATCAGAACGCTACTACCAGTTATATTTGCAAGGGCAAGCAGATAAATATGCACTCATGGAAAAAAAATTAACAATAAATTTCAACACCCCCCCCCCCCCCCCCCGACAGAGGAAGGGGCCAAGGGGGGGATAATGAGGATACCCTCGATGGAAAAAAGTTCGATGGAATAGGGGAGACTGTTAAATAAATGCGATATTTATGGCTCACCTAACACCATTCATACTGAAATTCGTGAGCTGGAACCCATTGGATTCTTTATCATAGGTTATTTTGGCATGCTTCCTTTAGATGTTCTTGTCCTAAAATATTCATTTTAACTTGAAAATCATAAACTCAACCTAGTTAACTTTGAATGATTAGAGTGAAGTTTGCATTTTTGTGTAACAATATAAATATTAACAGGAATTTTCATTATGGCCTGTCACAATTTGCCGTCCAATTTCAATTTGTCCAGACTTAGATTATTTTCTTAAAACTTCTCTTAATATAGACCATAGATAAGTGTCGTGAAAGGCCCATGATTCAAGAATCAAGAAGAATTGCAAAAATTACCAATTATCTTTATTCTGAAATAATACTGGATTTTAAAAAAAATAACTAAATTTATTAGTGTTCTCAGTGATAAGTTATCAGGAATTTTTTTTTTTAAAGTTAAGATGTACAGTGATGCAGAGCCTGTGCAGAATTAAAAGTACGTTTTTTCTGTTGAAAATGCATCATTCTTGCGAGTTAGTGCAGGCCCTGCACAAACCCTTTAATTTTAAAGAAAAAATTCCTGTGATGACTAACATGCAAAAGAACAATATCAGACCAAAGTTAATTTGAATATTAAGAATTAAAAAATGTTGGAATTATGTAGAAAATTAATATTTTTTTCTTGATTTAAAACATGCGTTACATGATTCTTTCACATGCAAAATTTACACCGTTATTTTACCATGATCAGAAGATCAGCCTCACTATCCCTACCAATCTTGAATGGAAGTTCTGCCACCTCCATCCTCCATGGACTAAAATAAATCCATTATCATGATCAAGAAAAATGAATTTACAATTATCTAAGAAATATTCAATCGGGATGTTAAATGTTAGGATTACATGTCTTAGCGGTGGGGGGGAAGAGTGGAAATATTTTTCGATTAATTAGAGAAAAAATGACAAAAATGACTAGGCTTTTAGGGCGTTTCGCGCCCATCTTCTATCTAAATTGTGAAAAAATTTTTGCGGATTTAAAAAAAAAAATCCCGGATTTTCATGAATTTAAATTATTTTACAAAAATAAAAATCTTTAAAACACATTTTTTAAAATTTTTATCATTCATAAACCTTCCCTGTGGTCACGTGATGTCCCACAAAAAATGTGGGCCCAATCGGTTCAGCCATTTTGACGTTTATTGGACACACACAAACAGACAGACAAGCCAAATTTATATATAGACTAGCCTTAGAGGGCGCTTCGCACCCATCTTCTAAATTAGTTGTGAACATGTTCTCTTTGTGTACATCGTAAATCAAAACAAAAATAATTCGCGGATTTTCAAAAAAAATTTCGTGGATTTTCAAAATTTTTAAAAATTTAATGACGATCAAATTTTGATGGAGACAAATATTTGAAATTTTGATGATTCATAAACCTTCCCTGGAGTCCCTAGATGTCCCACAAAATATTTGGGCCCGATCGGTTCAGTCTTTTTGACGTTTATTGGATACAAACAAACAAACAGACAAACAGACAGACAGACAAGCCAAATTTATATAAAGATTTCCATGTTTCTCGATTATTTCATCCCCTAAAAATGAATTTTTTCCCAAATTCAGCAAAATAAACACTAAACAAAGTTGTTTAAACTCAGCACAAGCTTACCATACTTTTGACGGTGCAAATTTATTTACAAAAAGAGGGATAACGAAAATTATTTTCACGAAAATAAATGCTTAACTTTTAAATAAGAATTCCGCCTGAAAACTATTTTTATCAAATAAACCAGTATTAAAACTAATTACACTGCACACTTTAAATTTAATTTTCTCACCTAGTTACTCCAACCCCCTTCAATAAAAGTCTTGGATAAGACATCCTGAAATCCGCACTTTTCTGAAGACAAACAACTAACATTATAATTGGGCAGGTCATAAAATAATTGTAAACCACAATATGTACTTTCCATGTACAAATAAATAATATTAATTATATGGCGGAAGTACGAGAAGCACTTGTCCTCATAAGCAAAAGATAATGCTGTTTTAGTTGGGGGTGATTGAGCTGAAAGGGTAAACCCTTTAATTTTAACAGTACGTTAACGTGCCATCTTTTAAACAACAAACTATACTTCGGTCTGTTCTAGAGTAAGTTTTCAAGTCCGGTCAACCAGCGCACCTTTGCAGTCTATATAGAAGATTAAAGGCGACTGGGTGGGGGGGGGTGGATTATAGTGAATCTTCTGCGGTCGTTGGAGAGTTATAGGGGTTAAATGATTAATAAAGGGCAGGCTGTATATATATCGATTACAATACTTACACTTCAAACACTTCAAAAATCTGCAAATATTGAAATAGTCATTTAATCAATTTAAGATGATCATATGAATGCCTAATAACGTTAAATGGTAAGTTTAAAGACATGATTATTCAAAAATTTTCTGCTATAATTAATTATTTCTTTACTGGTTAAAACATGTATAAAAAAGCAGAATGCCGCAACTACTGTTTTAATTAAGGTGCCTTATCAACGGAACTGTGAATGTAATCGGATAGATAAATACTCCAACATATTCATAGATGGGATTACACAACAGTCCTACAGTAGTTTGGTTGACCGGTTCACCCCTGTAGATGTCCGAGGTCGGTATGGGTCACATGTAGCCTGCGCCTTGATTGCCAGAAACGTTGCCAGTTGGGAATAAAAAAACAACAATTAAAAGAACAATTAAAACAAATACATAAAGAACATATAATCATAAAAATCTATTAAAATAATAAACGATTTAATACAAACCATTCGATTTTTTATAAATAAAACAATGCTCTTTAGAAATGAAAAAAAGATTTTTAAAACTCTGTATATGTTTTAAAAATTTGTATTTCAGGATGTTTAAGAATAATTAATTTTCTTACAATTATATATACTTTTTTTTCAACGTTCACAGTACGGCAACCCTGTAACTCATCCGATCCCAACACCTTAACCGCTGAAAAACAACCAATCAAACTTGGCACCATTCAAATATTCATGTACGGGCATGGGGAGGCTTTGAGGCTTTGCCTGTTTAGGTGAAACAAGACGTAATTAGCTATAATCTAATTCTACGTGATACGAACTGAAATAATTGTTGTTCAACTTAAAATCTTTAGATAATATACGACAAAATTTTCATTTACCATACAGAGTTTTGAGATTTTGTATTTGATTATTGTCCATATTCAAATGGAATTTTTTAGTTTTTATTACTTTTTGTTATTTTACATATATGAGTTTTGTGAATTTTTATTTCATTTATGTCTGAAATGGTTGAATTATTCCACAATGCCGGATTTGACGATTTTGCTGTATCCTGCATGAAACAGATACAGGATACAAGTATGATTACCAATATTGTCACAAATATTATGAACAACATTTTTTCCTGAGTGTGAATCGGTAAAATTCGAAAAATATTCGAGAAAGATTGTATCCAATATTGGATTTTGATCGGATTTTGCGAAGTTTCAGGGTCAAGGATAAGGTCCAAGTTTTCCAACAAATGTGCAAACAGCATTTTGCATTCAATGATTCTTGATTTAAGTAATTCTGAACTGGGAATAATATTTTTCGGGGTGACAAGGGTAGGCAACGAAAAAATTTGTCAGGGGGTTACCAAAAAGTACTTTGACGTCTAGACATGTTTTTTCATGAGTGGGTGGGATATTTGCTAAATTCCAGTTTGGTTCTCAGAAAACTTTAGAATAGAAGTTTTGACATATTTCTCGAAAGTTTCTTGAATCTTAGACCTGATTGCCAACGTTTGCGCATCTATGAGTTTAACGAGTCTTCAGTCAAACAAAGATTCTTATTGAGCTGATTTTAACTTACCCTATTAATCTAACGAGGGGGAAAGGAGCTTCAGTAAGCTCGAAAGGCTCCTCACCTCTCTCCGCACCAATATGACAGAGGGATGTATGTGCAACTTGGCGAGGATGGCAATGCATCCTGCCAGGTTGAATTCACTTAACAATGAGGACGTTATTAAGGCCTTTACAGAGGCCCAGCCTCGTCGACTGCATTTCCAGAGAATTTGCCAAGATAATAATAATAATTTTAATGAATCTGAAGGCAGTATTTGTTCGTCATTTTTCACTTTTATCCTGCTTTTAACTATGTACATTGCACAGTCTGTTTCTATATTTCTTTCAAAAATACAGTATTTGTGTAAACTATATAACAGTATTCTTATAGCAAGTATCCGCATGGTCTGTAGTTCTGTACATATTAAGCAAGTGAAAAAGACCAATAATATACTGCCTCAGTCTGAAATATGATATGATTATGTAATGTATAAAATTGTAAATAATTATTCTTTTCTTTTATTTTTTATTCACTTATAGTCAAATTTGTGATATTTTTCAAAAGAAAATAAAAATGCTTTGCATCTTGATGTTTTAGATTCTATTTTTGGAATTTTTTGTTCCTATTTTCAGAATAGCTTCTCAATAGCATGTTTAAGGGAAAGAAACCTAATGCAAAACAGGAAAAATATCTGTCTTAATAAACTAAAATGTGTGAAAAGTTAAAAATATAGGTTTTTAGTCTTTAATCATTAATTTTGACTCTATTTGAGTCTTTTAAGTCAAAAAAATTTTTTCCCTGTTGCGTGAAATTTTGTTTCTAATTATCAATTTTTTTGTTCCTAAAAAATCTTGCCCCCCCTCACTTAAATCCTGTGTCTGCCCCTGCTTTCAATCAAGTACCTATGCAAATCTCTAGGTAAATTTAAAAGAATTCTAATTGCAGTATTCCATGCTGTAATCAATTTTGAAACACATTGGGAACTCAAGTCCCAAATACTAGATCCATAAAAACTACAACATGTAATGTGTAGTTATGCATAATTACATGTAACGTAGTTACGACTGGAAACCCTAGTAAAAAGTGGTCTATCATTGATGTATTTAGCTGAAATGGTTGACTGGAAAACCAATAGATGAAGAATTAATGGAGTTTGAGAGTAGAACAGGTAATTAATGAAATGCTATTTTTAAGACTCATTTGAAGTACTAGCCTTAGAGGGCACTTTGTGCCCATCTTCTAAATTAATTGTGAACCTGTTCTCTTTGTGTACATCGTAAAACAAAACAAAATAATTCTCGGATTTTCACAAAAAATTTCGTGGATTTTTAAAATTTTAAAAAATTTAATGGAGATCGAATTTTGATGGAGACAAATATTTGAAATTTTGATCATTCATAAACCTTCCCTGGGGTCCCTAGTTCTCCCACAAAATATTTGGGCCCGATCGGTAAAGCCGTTTTGACGTTTATTGGATACAAACAGACAGACAGACAGACAAACAGACAGACAAGCCAAATTTATATATAGATTGTTTTTATATCCATGCTCAACTGATTGTTCAAATTAACATATAAGAATAGTTTAAATGAGCATGATACAAAGTCGTTTGAATTATTCATGTAGTACCACCTGCAGTAGTTGGCTATTTAAAATAAAAATTTGATTGAGAAATTTTGCCAGCGTAACTTTAGGCACTCAACCAAATGTCTCATAGGAATAATCAACGCAAAATAATTCTGCTAATAATATGTAAATTGTATAGACATGGTTCGAGTCAAGCTGGAATTAAAATTCCCCACGCATGAATTCCAGGAGAGGCTGGAGAGAGCAAACCGTAAATCATCAATAGAACACTCTTCATCCAAGGCAATGTTCATAAATTTTTATTAAAAATTTCTCTATAAAAAAATATCATAAATTTACAAAAGATTAACAACCTCTGACAATTAATTAATAAAAATTTAAAGCATGAATGTTTTAGATTGCCGAGATGGTTGAGGTATTCCTGTTCTGTTCGCTGAAGTTTGAGGGTATGGATAATTCATCAATTTTGGTGAAGGTAAAAGTTGACAAGCTAAACTGGCTATTTTATTCTTCTTTTATGAAATAACGTGAAATTGAATTGTACCTGGATAGATATGGGTTTGAGAAATCCCAATGGAGTAGGGCATTTACTATGTATATACACCCCTATATATACACTCCTAGTACTACTATATATAAACTCCTAGTACTCCTAAACAAACTCCTAGTACTCCTATATACACTAAAAATATTCCCACATACACTCATAGAACTCTTTTATTATTTTACATTAAAAAAAATACACAACATGATCATTTTTAAGGATCAGAAGAGTTTTGATTTTATTGGTAGTCCCCATATCCTAATAAAGAGCTAGGAGGAAGGTAAAACTAAAAATGAAATTTAAATAATTTTGATTTCTAGATTTCATTTCATTAAAAGATTAAAAAATCCTCTATTTAGGATGCGGTTCAACTTGATAGTGCAAAATAGTGTACTGTATAGGGGAATTTCCCTCTCTGAGGTAGTTAATTTTCCTTTAAATGATATATTAGATTTATAAAGATTATAAATATACTAGATTTGTTTTTGGCTTTCTTAAGCAAGTTGTAAGCACAGAAGTTTACTATCGAAACATAGATACCGTTAAAAGTTCAGCGTTTTCGACGAAAATCTTAAACTTTAACTTAAACTGATTGAAAATTTGTAATCAAGGCTGTAGTCTCACTTATGGCAGTCTGCTTCAGCAGCGGATTTAAATATCCAGAAGGTGAACATGCCCTAGTAACTCTCTGGCAGAGGGTGTTCTTGGGAACTGTTGAAGAAACAGGTGTGAAAAAATATAATATTTATACAGATTGTATCTAAAAATAGGGTGTTTAAGCGCCATTTTATTGTACTCAAAAGTGCGTTTATTGAGTACAATGCCTATAAAATGAGGTGCCGTCGATAAAACATTTTGCTTGGTTATTTTCTGACAATTTCTAAAAAGTCATGTTTTATCTTTATATTTTTACAGTGCTAAGGATTTGTTGGATCCGCAAGATTTTGGCTTCCTGGATCCGGATCCGCAAAAATATGCGGATCCACGGATCCGGATCCAAGGGTTTCATCAAGTTGTAGGATAAAAATAGCGAAAAAAATAAAACACACAATTTGAAAATTAATTTTTGTTAAAAAAATTCAGTAAATCTTAAAGAAATTACCTGGATCCGGATTTGGATCCGGATCAATTTTTTTCCAGTCTGGATCCAGGATCCGGATCCACATTAAAATTAAATGGATCCTAAGCACTGTATTTTAAAGTATAAATTGTAGTTTTTACAGTTTCTCCCCGCATCTTTACACGTCTTATAGTCATTGAAAATTTAAAAATTTAGGATCCAATGGAAGTATGGCGGCGGAAAAGAAGTTTTCTGGATTCTATAAAGAATTCTTACATGATGGTCATGTGGCCGCAGCGCCCGGCCCCCTAGCCTTTCCTAGCCACGGCGCTCGGCCCTTAGCTTGTCCTAGCCGCAGCGCTCGGCCACCCTAGCCTGTCCTAGCCGCGGCGCTCGGCCTAGAAAGGCTAGAGGGCCTAACCTAACCCTAAATATTTATACTAATTTGCTAAAAACAAAATGCTCATGTACAATTGATACTAGGGGGGGGGGGGGCTTATTCGAATACTAGGACGGACCCAATGATTCTATCGTTTTCGTTTTTCCAAAACTTATTATTTCAGGTGAACGAGAAGAAAATTATCAATGAAACAAGATGCATTTATTATTATTATTATTACAAATAAATTGAATTATGCTTTTATTTGGATATTTTTCCTTTTATTATTGTCGATTGTCATGCGTTAAAAAACAAATTTATGATATTAAAATATTTAGGGTTCCAGATTATATGCGGTTTCCAGTTTCTTACGGCTCAATTTTTAAAGCTCTTACGGAATGTGAACCCATTTAAAAATGTCACGCCTAGTAGCCTCTAGAGGATAGATTTGTTTCGGAAAAGTAATTTTTAAATATTTTATTGTTTTTAATATCTTTACGAAAGGTTCTAAAAGTGAGCCGGAATAAATTGGAAACTTTAATTACAGCTGGATTTTATTTTGATTTAAGTAGCAACAAACTTGAATCTTGATGCAACAAAATTTGAGAGAGTAGGTGGCGCCACCTGTAACAACCTCTGTTGACGGGTCAAGATTCAAAGCTGAATGATCATATAACAAATGATTACATAGTTGCGCAGTGAGTTGAAGGGACATTTAACAAATTTTGATGAATGGTAATTTTTAAACCGCGCAGTGTTGCTGGTTGCGGCGGCATGAAACAAACTTTGTGAGATGATGCGTATATGGAGGACGCGGCCCGCGCTGCCAAGCGAGTGGACAAACACCGGTTGATAGATCATGTAACAAACGTTGAATTAAGGCAACTGAAAATACATATAACAAAATTTGACGAATGATTCTACTAAGGTGTATTTGAGTCCGGTGCTCCAACAAATTTTGTTAGATGAAAATTTGAGATTTCTTAGAGTGTAGGTCTATATAAAAAGTGAACAATACAAAAATGAACTCGTACTAAATGTTACTATACTGCGTTCAGTATTTGATTAAAAGATCTTAGCTGAAGTGCCTGCCAACATTTCTCCTATGTAATCTCTGATATCTATGGTACTGTTTGGCCAGCTATGGTAAACATATGTGTGTAATTGTATAAGTATGATAAAGCTAAGAGCTTTATTATACAGATGAAGATGTAAAAATAGATTTCTTGTTTTAGCATTGTAATGAATATTAATAAGTCGCTTGAATTGGTTTTTCTAATAATGAAATTTATTTAGCTGGAAATGGACCATACCCTTCTAAAAACATTTATTCCAAAAATCAGGTAACTGTAAAACACTATTTACCTCCCAATACAACTTTACATCATCTGTAGTTCCTCAAGACTGTGGTAATTCTTGAATTGAGCCTCATTATCATAAAGGAAAATAAACATTTTGAAAAATTCCAATATTTGTGCATGATTGGGTGATCAAGTGAACTTTTCTTTTTTATAACATTTTGAAAACATTTTTTTTTGCAATACAATCAAAAAGAAATAACAAAATAAATATCAAATTATTAATAAAGAAGTAATTGCAATTTTAGATAGACTGTGATGCCATGGGTATTCCACCCAATTGCAGGTAAAAAAGGCTCCATTTAGAAAAGTTAAAATGATGTTAAAGTTTTATAATTGTTTTCCTTTTTGAGTGTTGAAGTGCAGAAAAATTAATTTGATTCTCTTGTTTGGAACATTTTTTAGAACACACATAGCTCATATTTTCCAAAAATCTCCTTAGCCTTTTGATTGTTTGGAATTTGGAAAAAAGTTAGAAAAAATATGCGCTTTGAAAAGAACTTAACTGCCTGCCGGAGCACCCTGGATGCATGATTAATACCCTTGTCCTGAAACATTTTGATTACTTGCAACACAGAAATAAAATGCTGGCAAAGCAGCCATATTTTCCTTATCTCCTTATTTTGTTGCAACCCTGACAAATCTGAGGCACCAGCCAAATTCTTTGCATGCATTCAATACTGTGCCAAATCTGTAGCATGGTGGCCAAATCTATGGTATGGTGGCCAAATCTGTGGCATGGCGGCCAAATCTGTGGCACAGCAGCCAAATCTGTGGCAAGACAGCCAAATGTGTGGCACAGGAACCAAATCTATAGCACAGCATCCAAATCTGTGGCATAAAGCCATATTTGTGGCACAGCAGCCAAATCTGTTGCATGGCAGCCAAATCTGTGGCACACAGGCCAAATCTATTGCATGGTGGCCAAATCTGTGGCGTGATGGCCTAATCTGTAAGATGGACGCCAAATCTGAAAACAACATTGTAAAAAAAGAACAAAAATTTGATTATATTTTGCCTTTCTTGTCCTAAGGAAGCAAAAAACTGAATTGTAATCATAGATAAAGATAGATTGCGCATAAGACGACATTTTTCATCTTGAATGATATAAATGTACAGAGATGTTTTAAAGATATTCCTATTATATAGATTAACTAGGTCGGTTGTGAACATTGGCTGTTCTTATGTCATTGAGTACTTGTGGTGTACATGAGTTCTGTAGAGAGAAATTTAAGTTAGTTTAGTCCTTCTCATGTCCTTCTTCAGTTCTCGTCAATATGATATATTGCTCAGTGAAATATTATTGTTTAAATAGTTCCATTCCCGGAGTTATTTTACACTCTATTATGAAATCCATTAAAACACCAAACCACCCTGCTTATCATTGAAGTACACTTTGACCCCTAGAAGTATGAGTTCGCGGACTGTACAATTCTTTGTGATTTTGCGTACATAAGCTATCTATGTTTATTTATTTATCTATGATTGTAATGTTGTACAAATTGTATGTGCAAAAATGTGTACTGCACAAGTCATTTCGGGCTGCACACACTATTTCTTTTCAGGCCCTCCTCAATTCCTAATTATTCTTCTGAAAAGGGTTAGCCAAAATATTTTCTTCAAAGTTTTTCTACATGAAGAATCTAAAACAATTTTTACCTTTTTTAGTTTAGGAGGGCGTAAAAATTATGTTAAATCTCTCACTCAAACATTTTTTAGTACAAGAATTTAACTCCCAGCTGGGCCTTGAGCACCCAAATAAACAACAATAGAACAAAAAATTGCAATATATTTAGCCTTCCTCGGAAATCCTCAACCTTTTCCAGTTTTGAGGGATTTCCCAAAATAAAATGAAAATTCCTCAAAAGCGGTTTTTGAGGCATTTACTTGGTGAAATGTTTCCCTGGTGAGGTGTTTCCATAGCAACCCCTTAAGCCAACTCTGGCAATGCTTCATTATTCATTAAAGGTATGAATAGGCCACAATCTCTTCATGTCCTATTTCAGTAAGCTGTCTTATTTGTACACTCAGGCTAATACACACAGCCAAGTATCTAAGTTCCAGCCCCACTGATTTAAACCTTATAAGTGACTATTTTTGTTTAAAAAAATTGTTGACCTTATTATGGTTCTGGCATTACATTATACATCAATCTGGCTTTTTATCTAACTTACTCAGTGACTGCAGAGCCCACATGGAAAATCTCTGTGGATTCTCATTTGAACTACTCCCATTTGAACTATTGTTCGTTTGAACTATTGTTCATTTGAACTACTGACATGACCTCATAGATCCTGTAGTTCAAATCAACACATTTCTTCCTTATTTGAACTATTGTTCTACCGCAATTTAGTTTTTAAATTTTTTTTATAATTTCCATAAAGTTAGTTCATAGACAATTAATTAGATAACAATTACACAGAAATGTTTCAAATGAACATAAAAATGGTTTAAATTAACATAAAAATAGTTTAAATGAACATAAAAATTGTTTAGTTGTTCAAATGAACATATAAATAGTTCAAATGAACAAAAAATAGTTCAAATGAACATAAAAATAGTTCAAATGGAATAGTTCAAATGAAAAAAAAAATAGTTCAAACGAACTTAAAATAAATTTTCAATGAAAAAAAAACAGTTCAAATGAAATAGTTCAAATGAACAAAAAACTAGTTCAAATGAGAAAAAAATAGTTCAAATGAGAAATAAATAGTTCAAATGAAAAATAAACACACAAAATTTCAAATGAAATAGTTCATAAAAAACATATAAATAGTTCAAATGTGATTTACTCCAACTCCCGACGTGATTTTACACGGCCCCTTTGTCTGTCTCCTCCCATGGCAGACGCTGAACTCCAACCTTCGAGTGTGCGAGGCAGAGAAGACTTCACTGCAAATTTTACTTTTGTACATGACCACTTTTTCAACAATTTTCAATTAAATTAGTATTTATTTAGGGTTAGGTTAGGTTAAGACACTTTCTGGACCCAGCGTTGTGGCTAGGACAGGCAGGGGGGTGAGTGCTGCGGCCACGGGTTAGGCTAACCCAACAAGACAAATAACGTTCTGAGAACGTTAGATAACGTTCCTTTTAGGACTCAATAACGTTAATTAACGTCACTATTTAACGTTCCAGGAACGTAAAAACGTACCCACTTTTACGTTATGTAACGTAAAAAAGGGTACGTCATGTAACGTTAAGTTTAACGTTATCTGACATTCATGAACCAAACATTCAGAAACCCCAAATATGGGCACAGTTTCCACAGAAGTTACGTTAAGTAAGGATATTTAACGTAACAATGCACGTATAGTTGCATACATGAACCTAACTTTTACGTCAATGAACCCTTAACATTTAAGCAGCTTTCTCAAAAGAAACCCCAAATATGGGCACAGTTTTGAGTAATGTTATTTAACGTAACAATGACAATATGTTTACAAGAAACCAAAATTTGATTTTTATCAATCCAAAATATATGCTCATTTTTCACCAAAGTTACGTTGAATAACATTATTTGACGTACCAAAGAACAAAACCAAACACATAAGTACTTACCTAATGTTCTGATGAGAACACATATGTTCTTACCTATTGTTTTGTAGAGCACTATAGTACTTACCTATTAATCTGTAGGAAACACTTTGTACTAAACTTGTGATGTAAAAAATACTTTGTACTTGCCTAATTGTTCTATAGAGAACACTATGTTGAGAACACATTGGTACTATTTTCTTAGTTGCATATTTGCTTATCATTCAGAAAATACTGTACAAAAGATATTAATATGATCAGTTATTGAGGAAAAGGATAAAAATATACCAACAAATAAATAGTAAATATAAAAAATCACGGTACTTCTATTAAACATATTTAACATCAAATTCAGTGATGGTTAATTATTTCTGTTAAATTCTTGTTCCAGCTTTCGTTGATTGTTGATTATACTTGTTTAATTATTCCATGTGACATTTGTTCAAAATTTAACAAACATAATGACGTATAAAATAAAAAACTTCGTTCTTTGTTCTTCTGCTGCAGCTGAAGTGAGGTAAACTGTGACTGATGTGTTTGTTGGTATGCGACTCGCAAGTAACTGGTCTGACTCTGGTGAATGAAGTGAGTGACTGCCCTGACTCAACACTCAACAGTAAGCGGACGCGGTACCTATAAGGCTACCAGGTGTCCCATGAAACATGACAGTTGGTAAATAGTTTAGAATGTCTTTTTCCATAATTTGTAAAAATAATGAAGCAAAAGAAGATTTTTTAACTAAAAATAACGATTTATTAAATGTCATGTTTTGTGGGACACCCTGTAGCAGCTAAACCTGATCGAGCACGCTCCAGGTCGGGCCGGGCCGGTACATTATACAACCTGCAACCAGCTGAGACACTCTACTTCAACCAGCAACAGGGGATGTGGGGGGGGGGTAAAATTTATCAGTATCTATCTTTCTATCAGATATGTTAAGGGAGGGGGGCTGATTCAAATATCTTATAATGCTGCTAAATTAAACTATTCACATGAAATGGTACGCACAAAACATTTTTTGAAATGTTAAGGGGAATTTATATGAATAGCTAGTTTGGCATTGATATGATTAAGTCGCAAAATTTGCCAAAATTTTGTTACGTATATCATGCATGGATATCAAATGTAAAACTTTAAACCTTACAAGGAAGTAAGATATTTCGTAAATTAACGTTTATTTACAAACCCCAATTATGTTAAATACCCTTATCTGACGTTCAAAGAAAACTTTAAGCTGACGTTATATCTTACGTTATGTAACGTAAATTTACGCTAATATATTACGTAAATTTAAAGTTCAATATAAACCTAAAACTAATGTTACCAACCTTCGTAAAGGTACGTAAGCTTACGTTATATAGATAACATTTACGTTATTTAACGTTCTGTAACGTTACAATTGTTAGTACGTTCCGTAATGTTGAATTACGAAATGGTTTAACGTTAGTCACGTAAAATGGTTTATAGGGAAGTTAAGACACTTTCTTTTATTTAGGGTTAGGTTAGGTTAAGACACTTTTCGGGCCGAGCACTGCGGCTAGGATTCAATCTTGATCTACAAATGTCATCCCCTCTTAATCATGCTTTTAAATATGCGAAGCAGTGAAGTCTTCCCCACCTCGCAAACTCAAAGGTTGGAGTTCAGTGTCTGCCTCCTCCCACTGGGGGCCCCTAATCACTTCAGCTGATTCACAGCATTTGAACTATTTTTGTGTTCATTTGAACTATTTTTTGTCCATTTGAACTATTTTTATGTCCATTTGAACTATTTTTTTGTCTGTTTGAACTGTTTTTACGTCCATTTGAACTACTTTTTTGTTCATTGTGACTAATTTTTTTTTGTTCATTTCAACTATTTTTTTTGTCAAAGCTAAACTATTTTTTCTCATTTTAACTATTTTTTGTTCATTTAACTATTTTTTTGTCATTTTTATAATCTTGTGGTGGGGCGCGCTAATCAAATTCAGGCTGTACACAGTTAAAATGAATGAAATAAAAAATTGCTTAATCAATTATGTTCAGAAGTGCATAATACACCCAACACAAATGCTGTTGTACGCCCTTGTCTCTGGCTGTATCCTGTATCATATTTTTATTAATAGTCAAAAATTGTTCACTCTTCATTCATGCATATAAATCAAATATATTCCAACACATATAAAATATTAAGGTGTAACCTTGATTTGGCCTTTTTAAATAAATATTGTTGGTTACGTGTGTTGTCAACAAATTTTTAACTGCTTTTCTGATTCAGGGAGCCAAGTATTCTTTTCATTGGAGGTTACAAACATGACACCTATATTGATTATGAAGTTCCTGAAACTGGAGACTACAGCCATAGTGGGTTAACTAATTTATAAAAAAAAACATTTTTTCATGACATAAGATAGTGCTATGTAGCATCTTTACTAATTGATCATTACCTATGGTGTTTACTGATCTTATGTTAGAGGAGTTAAAGCCTGAACCAGCAGCAATATACCCTTGCCGAGTTAGCATCTTTGATCAACTACCTGTAGATAATGTTCTTTCAGAGGCAGTTGTGCATGGAGGTAATTAATTAGTTTGTTCATAAAAAGGTATTTTTAACTGTGACAGAAGAAATAATGCCTTTTGATGTCTCTATTGTAGTGCAAAACACAAAACTCCAATATCTTTAAAGACCACGAAGGTAACTTTTGATGAATTATTTTAGTCTGTATGACATTATTAGGCCCAAAATATCAATAACAATGCAGGGTTTTAAGCATTGCAAAACAAGTTTACTATATGTCATTTGTTTTTACTGTGCAATCTTAACATCAATGGGCATTTTTTTTAATGAAAAACTATTTTTTTATGGTTTCATCATTTGGCCAAGAAAGAGAAACTCCACATTTACCTCTAAACTTGTCAATAAAACATTTTTTAGGCAATATTTTTAAATAGTATGGTGTAGGTTTGAACATTGTTTTAATTAATATGCAATTTTTCACCTTTTTAAGTGCAAGTTAGCCTGTTCTACCGTTAGAATTTTTGTTCAATTTGATAAATCTGTAAAACCTGATACAGGGGACATTAGTTTCAAAACTAACCCTTGACACATTTCTAACACTGAGTGTTAGAAATGGGCACAAATTGAAAGACTGGGTTTTTGGGATCCCGGCCCATATCCAGAGTAAAAGTATATAATTAAAACTATAACCAACATTTTATTAAGCATGACAAGGACAACAATTTCCAATTTATAACTTTTTATAAACATCAAAATTATAACAGGAATTCTTGTTATATTAAAGCTCTGGACCGTTTTCAAGACAATGTCATATTTTCCATTTTCCAACATATCCTGAATTTGAAACATTGTTGTATTTTTGAGACAAAACCCACTTTCTCATTTTTGAGTATAATCCACAATTCAAAACAAATCTCACTTTCATAACGCACAAAATAAATCACTGGAAACAAAAATTATCTTATGAAGACTAATTTAACTTCAGAATTATTTCTAGAATCTATGTTTTCCACATTTTATCTGTTTAATAAGAGAATATGGATGATTTATTTTCAAGCATTTTAAACCAGCACTTTCCCTCATTTCTAGTTAAATCTATATTGTAAGAACAAATGATATTAATATTTTGATTTCTAAATGCTATAATGATTTTTAATTTATAAAAGAACAGTTTGTTTTTATTTTCTATTTAATTTATATTTTACCTTATCAAAAAATCTTGTTTTGTTTCATAAGTGCGTAAATACTTGAAAATTGACATTGATATGAATTCCGGTAATTGTCGCAAAACCAGGATATCTATATATAAATTTGGCTTGTCATCAAAACAGCTGAAGCGATCGGGCCCAAATTTTTTGTGGGACATCTAGGAACCCCAGGGAAGGTTTATGAATGATTAAAATTTTAAAAATTTGTGTTTTAAAGGTTTTTAATTTTGTAAAAAAATTTTTGAAAATCCGCGATTTTTTTTTTTTAAATTTGCAAAATTTTTTTCATCTTTGTTTTGAAATATAAACAAAAAGAACATGTTCACAATTAAAATAGAAGATGGGCGCAAAGTGCCCTATAAGCCTAGAAAGAAGGGCGCAAAGCGCCTTGAATTTCTAGTCTATATATAAATTTGGCTTGTCTGTTTGTTTGTATCCAATAAACGTCAAAACGGCTGAACCGATCAGGCCCAAATTTTTTGTGGGACATCTAGGGACCCCAGAGAAGGTTTAAGAATGATCAAAATTTCAAATATTTGTCTCCATCAAAATTCGATCTTCATTAAATTTTTGAAAATTTTGAAAATCCACGAAATTTTTTGTGAAAATCCGCGAATTATTTTTGTTTTGTTTTACGATGTACACAAAGAGAACATGTTCACAATTAATTTAGAAGATGGGCGTGAAATGCCCTCTAAGGCTATAGTGTTCCAAAACAGGACATGAGCCGAAATTAGGTAATTGTTTCAAATTAGGGATATGTTCCAAAACGAAATCAAGAATCATCAAAAACTAATTCGTACACCTTGTTGTTAGTTTAAAATTGGCATTTAATGTTTCAATTTATAATTTTAGCCATTTGAAAAAGATAACTTTGCAGATTTGGCCTGTTTCTAGCACTGAGTGTTAGAAATGGGCCAAGTGTTAGTTTTGGAACTAATATCCCCTGTAATATTTGAGTAGTGTATCCCCAGGGTAGCCTAACTGTACAGTTTGACTGAATGCATATAACAGTATGTGTTGTACCGGCATGGATCATGCAACTTGTAGACTGTGGTGGACACCCTGTACATTATTACATTAATCTGATTCTGATGTACTTCTTACAATTATGTTTTACGGTTTTTTTGAATAGGTTCAGCTGTTTACAATGGTGAAATATACGCATGTGGAGGCTTCAATAAATACCCAAAATTATCATCCTAAGAGCTTTTTTTCCCATACAATAAACCAACTCAAAATTAATGTCTTGAAAATTGTTCATTATTGGAAACCGACTTTTTATTTAAATAATGCATCAATTGGAAAAAACTTTTTTATAAAAATAATTAATCAATTCGAAACAAGCTGTTTTATCTACATAATGAATTCAATGTTGTAGTATCGTATGGTAAACAAACTTTTCTTTAGAAATTAGACTTAAACACGAAATTACCTCAGACAAAGACAGTAACTTCTATCATTTAGAAAATCTTGATGTTACTGTTAATACATATTCCCAAAACTAATAAATTTAGTATATTCATTTCCTTCAATGCCAAGCTTTTCTAAAATTTTTAAATACAATTTTTAAATCTGAAAATCATGACCGTTAAACGTTTAAATTTAGTGCTAAGATTTCATACTTGATAATATTTCAGGATTTGGAAAAACTGCTATAAGAATGTTGGGGGGCACTGGGTACAGGCGGCAAGCATGAATAAGGAAAGGGCAGGGCTTTCATTAACCCCCATAGGAGATGTTTTGATAGCAGCTGGTGGTCTTAACTTCGAAGGAGTCACTCCGAATGATGAGTAAGTGATGAGTATTGTAATTGGACATCAAATTATCATACTGTAACTAGGCTTTATAGCATGAATAGTTAGAAGACACTCTTGCATACTAGTAAAGACTATGAAAAGCTGAAAGGAATAGATATTGTAAATATTTGTCAGATTTTTTAATTAATTTGTTTGTTTCTCTAGTCGCTTATGCAGCTATCTAGGAATGCCGCACACCACTCACAATTTTTGAAATCCGTTGAAAACGTTTTCTAAAAAAACAAAATATTATAAAATATAAACTATATACAAATGTGGCGATAGATAATCGATGACTATAGGTTGTAATATCTAAATGATTTGTTTAAAATTAAATTGTTTTTTTACGGTCTAAGTAGTATGTTGCAATTTTCTCAATTTGTATGGCCGCTAAGTTATTCGGTATTAGACGTCTTTAACAATTTTCTCCTTATAGACGCAACAGATAGAAGTAAGATTAGGAGCTATCAAAAGCGCTTTTTTATTGCATAAAGCCTATACCCCCTTTCATTTTTCACGAACACTCCCTTTAAACATAGTATTAGTGGTATTTGGGCAATCATGGTTTCATCTTCTTTGCATTGCATCTCTAAATATTAAACACAAGATAAACTTAGACACTTGGCAACAAGATAAATTTTAATACTTTTGAACATAATCTACTAATGTTGATTTAATTGATAGTGAATCAAACCAACCTTTACAATTGGTAACTTCACTGGAAGTATTCAACGGAATAAATTGGAAAATTCTTCCACACACATATCCCCGTTCTTTGGGACTAGGTATGGGACTAGGTCACTGTGCTGTTGCAATAAGGTAAAACTGATATTGGTTTATCAAGTTTAGTAAACTGTGCTCTAGACTATAAAATTATTTTTGAGAAAAGGAGTGGAAAATTTAACAGGAAGGCTGAATTGATTTTTACATTTTCTGCACTACATACATTTGATAATAGAAACTCTATACTATCTATATTTATATGTATTCAAGTGACACAGAAATCTTGTTCATTGGGGGTACTGAATCCTATTCATCCAATGAACCATCTATAATTGATGGTGTGAGTTCCTCTGTGGTTCACTATGATATCAATGATGGCTTTACTGGAAGACAATTTTCCAAAATGAAATATAGAAGGTTATACTTTTAAGTAATACTAAATTAATGAATTTATTAGAAACATTTAACCTTTTTTGGATACTCAACTTCCCAAGTAGCAACTTTCAAAATGTGCAATTTCTCAGCTACTTCCTAACTTCATATATCATCATTTTTTCAAGTTGTCCAGTATAACTTGCATTCATTCATTTCCTAAATCATGGTTTATTTTCCATTTATTTTTAAAATGAATTTAAAAGATTATAATTTGTTAAATGTAGCCCAGTATGATGCATTTTAATCATCTTTCACAATGTTTGGTTATGTGGCTCAAAAAAAAAACAGTATGATGCTATGGTAACTGTAATAATATCAATGGAATCTAAAAGCATCATTTCTAAATTGACTGTTCCAAAGTGATGCATTTCTTGTATTAAAGCATTACTTTTTTAATTATGACATTTTAAGGGGAGTACCTTATATTTATTTAATGATGATTGTTTAGGCAGGGTTTAGGTTGTACACTTTACAACAAACAAGTTTATGTTGCTGGGGGAGTCACTTTCGGCAAACGCCTCTATGGTAAGTCAGGATTGGCCAATCATTCTCAGTTATGTAAGTATGAACTTAAAAGGTTACATTCTCTCTGGACAATTTTAGTTCCAAAGTTACATTTGCCATAATACTTTAGCCTTTAATACATTCGCCATAAATTACACTTGCCATAAGTTGCACTTGGCATAATTAAAAAAGTTACAATTAACAAACATAAACGCTTTTTTAACAAACAACTATATTTAACAATTTAACCAAGCATTTCCAATATTTTCTTCAAAAAAGTATTTATTTCAAGTGTAATTATGGTAACTGTATTTATGCAAAAGGATTTATGACAAGTTTAATTATAATAACTGTATTTTTGGCAAAAGTAGTGTGGCAAGTGTAAATGAGCCCTTCTAAAATGAGTAAAAACAATAAATGAACATTGCTTTCAATAACTTTTAAATATGGAAGGTTTTGATGATGTTTTTAAAATTTCCAAATATAATTGGATCTTAATTAGGGTTTGGCATGTTACAACTTTTTCTAGAACATTCATTTTGTTAACAGCATTTTCCGCTTTTTGTTTAAATTATAATTAATTATCTTAATTTATTGACAACATTAATGGAAAATTTTTAATAATCGATATTGGCTCTAGCTGATAACAGTCTAAAACATTATTAACAGACTGAAGCCCAGAAAAAAAAGTTAGTTAACCGTTTATGAAAGGGTTTATTTTAGTATTAACAGCGCAAAAAAACGAAATTCACCATTTAAATTAAAAACCCATTTTGTTTTCATTCTCAACCATTAATTTTTTTCTTAAAAAGGACTAATCCATTTCATTAACAATTTAAAATTAACGATTTTTGCTGTTTCTTAATTGATTCTTTCATTAATTATCGAAAAGCTCAGTTCCATTAAGGGAAATTTGCCCAGCCATAATCTTAGTAGACCTGGCTGTGGTGAAAAACTGGTGTATTAAAGTGTAAATATCTGATATAATCTTAGCTTTAAGTTGAGCTGTAAAATCATTAATTATAACTTTAAAGTCCAGTTTTACGCTGGGCAATTACCCTGTGATAATAGCATTTTTTTAAAAACTTGTAGCAAAATTGTTTAATTAAATTTACAAAAAAACAATATAAATTTTTTTTTGATTTTTTATGAAATGGGTCGGCGCAAGAACTTACTAATTTAACAATCACTAAGAGAGGTTGACTTTTAATTTTTATCAAACCATGCTGACATGGGTGTCTAAAGTTGCGCATTGAACCACTGAATATTGCCAAATTGTCGGTATTTTGAAATTATGAAAATGGGCTGATCTAGGGCTTATTTTTAATACTTTAATAATTTTGAATTTAATGTTTCAAGACGGATTTTTTGGTACCCATATATATCAACATATTTAAGAAAAAATATTTTTGCTTGCACTAGTGATCTAATATTGATTATGGATTTGTTTTGACACGTGCTGTAAGGATCTGAACATTATTATTAAAAAAGTCCCAAATTGTCCCATCCTTTCTGGGAAGACACAGACATTTGTGATGTCATGACCCATAGACATTTTGTTGGTGCACCACTTTATAAACATCAGTGTATACCCTAACCTGCTGCCGACAACACCTCTCGCTCCCAGTCTCTAATACTAGGGGTATAGGCTTAATGCGATAAAAAGTGCTTTTGATCGACACTAATCTTACTTCTATCTGTTGCGTCTATAAGGAGAAAATTGTCAAAGACTTCTCATACCGAATAACATGGCGTCCATACAAATTGAGAAAATTGCATCACCACTTAGACCGTAAAATAATCAATTTAATTTCAAACAAATCATTCAGATATTACAACCATAGTCATCGATTATCTTTCGCCACATTTATATATAGTTGATTTTTCATAATATGTTTTAATTGTTATGATCTGAGCGTTATTTATAAAAACGTTTATTCCTGTTTCGAGGATTTTTGGTAATGAAGACGACATTTTCATATTTTCCAGGAATGTTGGAAAACAAGTTGTAAGCTAAATATTATTTTAAAAAACATAATCAAAACTAGTATGAAATATCAAATGTATACAAATGTGGAGAAAGATAATCGATGACTAAAGGTTGTAATATCTGAATGATTTGTTTGATATTAATTTGATTTTTTTACGGTCTAAGTTGTATGTTCCAACTTCCTCAATTTGTATGGGTACTACGCTCTTCGGTATGAGACGTCTTTATCAATTTTCTCCTTATAGACGCAACAGATAGAAGTAAGATTAGTGTCGATCAAAAGCGCTTTTTTATCGCATTAAGCCTATACCCCCTTTCATTTTTAGGGAACACTCCCTTTAAGTCATATAATAAGTGTCGCAATAAGGGATGTGCATTATAATTGTAAACAAACAAAATTTTTGTGAACGATAGTGTTGTTCAGATAAAAAACTAACAATTAAGAAACAACTTTGATCATTCAGAGAAATCAAAAACGATTAATTTTAAAAATGGACAAAAAAACGAAAACTAACAGTTTGAAATAATTAAAGTTAAAAAACTATACAGAAAGAAAAACTATTCAGAAAGAACAATTTTTTTACAATTTGTTTACTGAATGAACAATTGTTTTGAACAACTTTTAAAAAGATTATAGTTATTTTACTAAAAGAACTATTTTACTGAATTAACAAATTTACTAATAAAGAAAAAAATAGATGGAAAATAAACAAATATTAATATAATATATAATTGAAAAAGAACAAAATCGATTGTTTACAAATGACCTTACCATACTTCATTTAAAATAAATTATTTTTATATTATAGGGTGTAAAGAAAGTATTGTATCACTTAAAACTGAGATGTACCAGATGCGTCAAAAAATTGTTTATTATAAATTCATTTTAGTACATACTGACCCCGACCATTATAAACATCTATTACTTGGTTCGGTATAAATGAGATCAGGTTCTGCAGGGTCTCCAAATTATCACTTGTAGAAAGTGACCAAAAATAAAGTCTAAAGTGACATTTATGCAAGATGGAGCTTACTGTCATACAGCTGCTACAAGTCTCCAGTGGCTCCAGGACCTTCAGTCTTACATATGGGTGAAGGAGTATCTCTCCGGACCTCAATCCAACTGAAAATCTGTCTGTACTGGAAGAGTAGGCGAAGTTGGTAAAGAATTAGCCTCAGCATATTGCTCAATTCGATTGGCTACAGAAGAGATTCTGTAGAAACATCAGCCTGGAGAACCTGGTCTCATCAATGCTGAACCTAGTAATAGATGTCTAATATAGTCAGGGTCATTATGTAATAAAGTAATTTATATTAAACAATATTTTAATGCATCTAGAACATTATATTGATTGATGTATTGTGTTCTTTACACCCTATTAATTCAGAGGATCCATCTCGTACTATGGAGATTCTTATTCTGGAAATCATGAGGTGGAGACAGGGCCCACGTTTACCTGAAGCATATCAATGGCCCGACCTTCATGTATTGGATGGAGAGTTGGTATTGGCTGCAGCCAGGCCTGAAGGAAATCGTCAAATATTGATCTTGAATACCGCTTATTTAAAAGACCGGGATTGGCTACAGGGTTATGTAGTCATGAAAGTTAACAATGTTTCCAACTCTGTAGTATTCACATGTAAATAAGTAAATTATCAAAATTATATGAAAAATTTAAAGGAAAATAAATCATGAATTGAATTTAATTGCTTTAATGCTCTTATATGGAAACATTTTGTTCAGATCCATGCAGAAAAAAAGTTCTCTGTTTTTTTGAGTAAAGCATATACTGAAAGTAAATACAGAAAGAAATTGTTTTTGTAAAAAGTCATTAAAAACTGAAGTTCTTTTGTTTTTTAAATAAAAAATTGTATTTTGCTCTTTCTTGTAATTGAATAATCTAAAATTGTTCATGTTTCTTAACAACCATCTCAGGATATAGCCTAAGTTGCCTCAAAGCATATTCTTTTGACTTCTATAGCACACTTACACCACAAAGAAACTGAATTTTTGCAACAATTCCTGATTTTTCTAATTCCAATCTATATATAAATTTGGCTTGTCTGTTTGTCTGTCTGTTTGTATCCAATAAACGTCAAAACGGCTGAACCGATCGGGCCCAAATTTTTTGTGGGGCATCTAGGGACTCCAGGGAAGGTTTATGAATCATCAAAATTTCAAATATTTGTCTCCATCAAAATTCGATCGTCATTAATTTTTTTAAAATTTTGAAAATCCGTTAAATTTTTTGTGAAAATCCGCGAATTATTTTTGTTTTGTTTTACGATGTACACAAAGAGAACATGTTCACAATTAATTTAGGAGATGGGCACGAAGCGCCCTCTAAGGCTAGAAAGAAGGGCGCGAAGCGCCTTGAATTTCTAGTATCTTTAAATTTTATTAGAGACATTTAGATTTTTCATCATTCGGCGCAAAAACGCAGGATTTTGCTAAATAAAATGATATTTTTGAAACAAAATCAAAGTTTTTAACAAATTGCTGAAAGATGTGAATGAAAACGCACAGGCGCAAGGAAAACACATGCATTGTTGAATTTTTTTTTCAAGTGTGATTTTCATGCTTTTTTGTGTGGCGCAAAAACGCAGGATTTTACTGAATAAAATGATATTTTTGAAATGAAATTAAAGTTTTTAACAAAGCTGAAAGATGTGAATGAAAACGCACAGGCGCAAGGAAAACATATTCATTGTTGAATTTTTTTTCAAGTGTGAGTTTCATGCTTTTTATGTGCGACGCAAAAACGCAGGATTTTGCTAAATAAAATGATATTTTTGAAATGAAATGAAAGTTTTTAACAATTTGCTTGAAGATGTGAATGAAAACCCACAGGCGCAAGGAAAACTCATGCATTGTTGAATTTTTTTTCAAGTGTGATTTTATTTTGATTCAAGATTATCACAAATAAATGAAAAGATTCTATGATAACACACAGACGCACGGAAATATTCACATGTAACCCAAATTTTGATTTTGGGGCAGTTTACACCAATACGTGTCACAATGGCCCAACCTTCATGTAATAAATGATCAGTTGGTTTTGGCTTCAGACAATGATGGACAAATATTGACATTAAATGGTAACAGCTGCACAAAAGGCGGGTAAAATTATCTAGGACATTAAAGAGTTTTCCAACTCTCTAGCATTCAGTTGTAAATAAGTAAATTATCTAAATTATATGAAAAATGTCAATGAAAATAAATCATGAATTGTATCCTTTTAATTGCTTTAATGCTTTTTAAAGAAATCATTTGTTAAATATCAGGTCCACGCAGAAAAAAAGTTCATTGTTTTTTTCAGTAAAGCATATATTCAAAGTAAACACAGAAAGAACTTTTTTTGTAAAAAGTCATTAAAAACTGAAGATCTTTTACTTTTTAAATGAAAATTGTATTTTGCTCTTTCTTTTAATAGAAGTTTGCGTTTCTTAATAACCATCTGAGGATGTAGCCTAAGTTGCCTCAAAGCACATTCTTTTGGCTTCTATAGCACAATTACACCGTGAAGGAACTGAATTTTTGCAACAATTCCTAATTTTCTAATTCCAATATCTATAAGACCTTATTAGAGACATTTAGATTTTTCAGGCTAAGCTTTAAACACGGAGAAAGGGTAGAGTATAGAATGCTGATGGACAGTTTGTACAGGGGAATTGTACAGAACCCTTATAATTGAACATAAAGGTTAGCATGTACTTTTAATGAAGAGGGGGATTTTTGTAGACGTCTTTTTAAGCATGAATATAAATGCAGAAACCAATTAATGTACATTTGTCAAGTCGTTTTTCTAACTCCTTGTGCAAAGTTCAAATATTCAAAAAATATTTAGCATATTATGCCAAAGTGAATAAATACTAAAGTGGAACAGACTAAGGAAACGACGACAGGTTGGGCCATAAGGTTTTATTTGGTTTTTAAATAATTTCATGAAAGGATTTCGTTTGGAAAGTAAAGACTAGAAAAAATAGACTAAAGACCCATGTAAATGTCGTCTTCAGATATAAGTTCGAAATTTTCACGATTTAAAATCAAACATTTTTGTACGTTTCTATGTAGTTTATTGCAATATGAAAAACATGACGCAAAACATCCAAAATGGCTCTTTTGATATAAAAACGGGTTCGAGAATACTGAGAATTAACGCAGCCAAGCGTGCGAGTCCTCCCTCCATTTCATCCTACATGAGGGGGGCACATGGGGGCGCGGTCCCCCCCGGTTCGGCCCTAACTTGTATGCTAAAAATGTTGTTGATGTATTTTATTTTAAATTTCTTAACCTTATATTGGTTTTTCGACAAATGCCAAAATAATTATTTTGTCAAAAAGTCAATTAGCAATCATATGTTAAATCTCATGGCATAAATTGGAAGAATTTAAATTGTAATTTTTGGACTAAAAAAAAAGCATGGTTCCCAGCAAGATACGTCACTTTCAGTGTTAAAGTTGAACACTTTTGAATTGGCAAAATAAGTTCAAATCTGTCTTAGATACAATCTTTTTCAAACAAATCCCGAAAATTCACAAAAGATATATGAGTAATTTTGCAGTTTTAATTTTAATCAGAGATCTGAGAGGAAGGTTTTAACTTATTTTGTTGATTCAAAAGTTCTCAGATGTTGTCTCACAACAAAACAAATAAGGACGTCACTCTTTTTGATTTTTTTTGTTCTCTCGTGAATAAAATTTACATGGTTTTATAAAGAAATGTATTAAAAAATCTATTAAACAAAATAATGATCACCATGAACAAACTTATTGGTTGGCAAAAAAGAACAAGTTTGTTGAACTTTTTCTAATTTTTGACTTTTTTGAATCAAAGTTCTTCTTCTTGGCAAGATGTTTCAGCCGTAGGACTGTGTACAGTAGTGCAGTTTCTCTAAGCAAGGAATATTTATGTAGTTCTCCATGATCAGCCTTCTTAAAGATGTCAGGGTGTTCTGTCATTCAGATTAGACACAGTTTTGAGACAGATTCGGTATAATATCTATCTGCCACAAAATAATTTGTCTTTTAATTTCTTCTTTAATTTGTTGTAAGAGTTTTGAGTAAAATGACGAGAGCAGATAAAAGTTGGAATATTTTTCTAACAGCTAAAAGATTTCCATTCTTCACGAACAGTATGGATTCTCATATCAACATGAGAACCATTTGTGGTACAGTTAACCACAGAACAGTATCGCATGATGCTCAAAATATACTGTTTACTGATTACATACCCCAGAGCTGTGTACACTGTATATAAACAGATGCCGCAACCCGTATTTTCCTTTATGTCACTACATGATCTATACCTAACACCGATTCCCTTCTGTCCCTGATCTCTGTCCTTATTACAAAGACGACAGATTACACCCCTTGTTTAAACATCAAAGATTGCAAAGATTTAGGAAAAAGAAAATTAGAATTTGCGGCAAAATATTTTATAATTCTTTTCTTAGTGAAAAAACTTTCCATTCAAGCACTCAAATTACATAAAAATGCGGTCTTTTAGCATTTAACAATTGGTCAGTATGGCCACAGTCAAACGGTGGGTCAGTGTTTAGAATAAATTTTAATTACAAAGATAAAATTTATGTGTCACTGTCACATATTAAAAAAAATGATTTTTGAACATTTTTATAACATGCTTTTTTAACTTTTCAATTTTCCCTTTCACCAACCATTTTTTAATGAGCTGGCCTTGAAAAGTTAAATGTTAAAAATAATGTTTCACACTCCCCTAGCTCAACCCCCGCCCCCTGGAATCTATATTAGACAAAAATAGCCCAATCAGGATAGTGTTTATAAATGTTGTTTTCGAGAAAATTTGTTCTTTTTGCATAAGGATATATCAAGGGGGAAAGATTTAGAAAGATTTTATATAAAGTGGGAGAGTAAGAAAATGACTTTATCTGATAAATTTTTGAAAGAAAAAAAAATATTTTCTTTATTTTGAATTCCAATGTTTTTAGTTCTGTTTTGAAACAAATAATTTTACTCTAGTCTGACGCCATCACTCCATCTGTTATATTAACCTTTGTAATTTAGAAAACAAAATCAGACACTCTTTTTACACTGTGGTTATATATCACGAAATAATAAGTCATGGGGTTTCGTGAATTCCCTCTAAATATATAATAAAGCTCTTTGCTCGTGTATACATATTTGTATTTATTTGTATTATATGTTTTTTTTTTTTGATTAAATTGATTATTTGTATTTAAATATATTTATATGTCAGCTATAACGGCTGGACAGAATGGGCTGAAATTTGTTAAACCCTTGAGTCCCCTATATAGGCTAACCAACTTTGAATTTTTTTACTTCAAAAATCGATTTAAAAAATCCTATTGTGGGGTTCTGATGATCCTATTGTGGGGCTCTGATGATCATATTGTAGGGCTCTGATGATCATATTGTGGGGCATTGATGATCCTATTGTGGGGTTCTGATGATCCTATTGTGGGGCTCTGATAATCATATTGTAGGGTTCTGATGATCATATTGTGGGGCATTGATGATCCTATTGTGGGGTTCTGATGATCCTATTGTGGGGCTCTGATGATCATATTCTGGGGCTCTGATGTTCATGTTGTGGGGCTCTGATGATCCTATTGTTTGGTTCAAATGATCATATTCTGGGGCTCTGATGATCATATTGTGGGGTTCTAATTATCATATTCTGGGGCTCTGATGATCATATTGTGGGGCATTGATGATCCTATTGTGGGGTTCTGATGATCCTATTGTGGGGCTCTGATTATCCTATTGTGGGGTTCTGATGATCATGTTTTGGGGCTTTTATGATCCTATTGTGGGGTTCTGATGATCCTATTGTGGGGCTCTGATGATCATATTGTAGGGTTCTGATGATCATATTGTGGGGCATTGATGATCCTATTGCGGGGTTCTGATGATCCTATTGTGGGGCTCTGATGATCATATTCTGGGGCTCTGATGATCATGTTGTGGGGCTCTGATGATCCTATTGTGGGGTTCAAATGATCATATTCTGGGGCTCTGATGATCATATTGTGGGGCTTTGATGATCATATTGTGGGGCTCTGATGATCATATTGTGGGGATCTGATGATCCTATTGTGGGGCTATGATGATTTTGTGGGGCTATGATGGTCCTAATGTGGGGCTCTGATGATCCTATTGTGGGGCTCTGATCATCCTATTGTGGAGCTCTGATGATCCTATTGTAGGGCTCTAATGATCATATTGTTGGGCTCTGATGATCCTATTGTGGGGTTCTGATAATCCTATTGTGGGGCAATGATGATCTTATTATGGGGCTCTGATGATCATATTCTGGGGCTCTGATGCTCATATTCTGGGGCATTGATGATCATATTGTGGGGTTCTGATGATCATGTTGTGGGGCTCTGATGATCCTATTGTGGTGCTCTGATGATCCTATTGTGGGGCAATGATTATCTTATTGTGGGGCTCTAATGATCCAGTTGTGAAGCTCTCATGAACTATTGTGGGGCAATGATTATCTTATTGTGGGGCTCTGATGATTCTATTGTGGAACTCTCATGAGCCTATTGTGGGGCTATGATGATCTTAAAGTGGGGCTCTGATATTTAATGTGGGGCTCTGACATTTAATGTGGGGCTCTGATGATCTTATTGTGGGGATCTGAATGATGAACTTATTGTGGAGCTCTCATGATCCTATTGTAGGGCAATAATTATCTTATTTTGGGGCTCTGATGATCCATTGTAGAGCTCTCATGATCCTATTGTGTGGCTCTGATGATTCTAATGTGGGGCTCTGATGATTTTATTCTGTGGATCTGATGAACTTATAGTAAAAACCATAACTAACATTTTATAAAAATCACAAGAACAACAAATTAAAACTATTTTCCTAAATCTAAATTATGAAAGGAGTTCTTCTTATATTAAAACCCTTGACCTTTTTCAAGGCAATGTCAGGTTTTCATTTTCGAACATAAGCTGAATTTGAATCATTGCGCATTTGAGACAAAACCCATTTTCCCGTTTTTAAGTATAATCCACTATTCAAAACAAAACTCATTTTCATAACTTACAAAATAAGTCACGGAAAGTAAAAATCATATGAAGCCTAAATCAACTGCAAAACTATGTTAAGAATCTAAGTTTTCACATTTTATGTGTTAAATGAGAGAATAAAGTTAATTCAGTTTCCTGCATTTTAAACAATCAATTTCCTGCATTTCTATAATGTTTTTCAATCACAAAAGAACATTATGTTTTATTTTCTATTTTGTTTATATTTTATCAAAAATCTTGTTTTGTGATGCAAGTGCTTAAATACTTGAAAATTGACATTGATATAAATTCAGGTAATTGTCTCTAAACCAGAATATGTATTAAAAACAAGACATGAGCTAAAATGCAGTAATTGTTTCAAAATAGGGATATGTACGAAAATAAAAACAAGAATCATCAAAAACTAATTCTGATGATCATATTGTGGGGCTCTGATGATCCTTTTCTAGAACTCATATGATCCTAATGTGGGGCTCTGATCATCTTGTTGTGGGGTTCTGATGATTCTAATGTGGAGCTCTGATGATCCTATTGTGGGGCTTTGATGATCTTGTTGTGGGGCTATGAAGCTCCTGATGTGGAGCTCTGGTGATCTTATTGTGGGGCTCTGATGATCCTATTTTGGGGTTCTGATGATCCTATTGCGAGGCTCTGATGATCCTATGGTGGGGCTCTGATGATCCTATGGTGGGGCTCTGATGATCCTATTGTGGGGCTCTGATGATCCTAATATGGGGTTCTGATGAGCTTAATGTGAGACTATGATGTGGGTTGTGGGACTATGATGTGGGTTGTGGGACTATGATGTGGGTTGTGGGACTATGATGATTGGGGTTGTGAAATTTAGTTCAAAACAATTTACAGAACTGAAAAATACTGAAAATTGGGCAAGTTGTGGTCAAAAATTGTATTTTTAGCACTAAAAAATTGTTTTTTTTTATCTAATTAGGTCAAATTTCAATATTTTCAGATTCTGTTAATTGATTTGAATTCAGAAATCCAACTTGGTATACTAATGATACCAAAAAACTAAAAAAAAATAAAAACGAAGTCTCTCAGTCTCAGGACACTGGTACTTTACCCAGCTGTTCATGTTAAACCTTGTATTTGCAAGAAAAAGAGCAGGCATTCTTTTCAAGTTAATTATATATCATGAAAGATTAAGTTATGAGGTTTCATGATTTACCGTCGAATTATAAATATTTAAATAATTTAAATGTTTTTAAATAATTAGAGATGGCATATTATTTTTTTAAGGATTTTATAATTCTTTTTGGATATGTTTTGATATGTTTGGTTACTAAACACTGTGAAAAAGATATTTAATATTTTCTAGAACAAAATAAAAATGAAAAAATAAAATGTCACAAAGGAAATGCTGAATTTTAAAAACCCTGGAGTTCGAAGTCAAACCTTATAGAAATTCAATGTATAGAAACAGCTACGTATAGCAACAAGGCGTATTTTCCGGGAGAACATTTTTATATTTTTGAGAAATTAAATAATCAGTGTAAAGTAGAGATAATTTTCATAAAATCCTTTAATTTAAATGGTAAAACGGAATTTTATGATATCATATTAATATTACTGGAGAACTTTTTAATACTTTTAAGAATTTTTTTTTATAAATAAAACTGTATGATAGCATTTTTATAAAATATTTTTTCAAATAGTAACATGCAATTTTATGTATAACCATATAATTTATGCTGTCAGTACATAATGAAATCTGGGGGACCTTAACCACAATAGAGAGCAGTACAAATGTACATATTAAACTATTTTGCTCCTTTAATGTCTAGGGTATATGTAAAAAAATAGAAATTATAATAATGATAATGATAAGCGCAATGTTTTACAAAAACGTTTAATTTCTTAAAAATATAAAAAATGTTCTCCCGGAAAATACGCCTTGTTGCTATACGTAGGTGTTTCTATACGTTGGATTTCTATAAGGTTTGACTTCCTAGAGTTCATGACAAATGCGGCCTTGTTTCAATTCCAACTACAGGGTGTCCCGTTAAATATTGGGAATTGAGTACAAATTGTACAAATGAAATCATTTTAAATGTTTCAGAATGTAACAACCTTTTACTCAAAAATAAGTTTTAATTCTGCTTAATTCCATGTTTATTGGGACAACCTGTATTTACAAAAAAATTTCAATTCTGCTTAATTCCATATTTTTCGGGAAACTCTGTATTTACGAAAAGGTTTTAATTCTATTTAATTCCATGTTTATTGAGACACTCTGTATTTACAAATAAGTTTTAATTCTATTTAATTCCATATTTATTGGGACAACCTGTATTTACAAATAAGTTTTAATTCTATTTAATTCCATATTTATTGGGACTGTATTTACAAATAAGTTTTAATTCTATTTAATTCCATATTTATTGGGACAACATGTATTTACAAATAAGCTTTAATTCTAATTTAATTTTAAATAAGAGAATAAAGTTAATTCAGTCTCCTGCACAATGTTAACATTTGTTTTTAATGCAGGGCTGTAAAAAGGCCGGTCCATGAAAAAAATATCTAAAATAGCCCAGAGTCTAAAACTAAAGAACGAAAAGTTTTGACTTAAATTTTAAGTTCATGGTTAAATGCCACTTCTGACTTAATTTAAACCTGAACTTTAACCGTGAGGTTAAATATTTAACCCTGTGATTAAATATTTAACTCGCCGAAATCGACGAGTTAAAATTTAAACACAGGTTTAAAATCTTGAAATCCTGCATTTTCCCTATTTGTCTATTTTTCAAACATCATTCAGCTGAGAAAGTGGCATTCAACTTTACGTTATATTTAAAAGTGAAAACCTTGTTAAAGAAATTTTTCGTTTTAGATTAATTAATTTTTGCATGTAAACCCAAAATACGGTTGTAACTCGAAACATGTTTTGTTTTCGGTTACGTAATCAGCTGATTAGCGATGGTTATGTAATATTCTCCGTAAATCCTTTTCTCTGATTGGTTCAGATTTTTCCTGGGAAATTCAAATTTAAAATTGAGAAAGTTTAATACTGAAGTAGCTATTCATTATTTTACACAACTTTTAACCTCAAACTTAAAATTCGCGCATTCTTTAGTTTTAGACTCTG
>NW_019397633.1:0-53815 GCF_000591075.1 Eurytemora carolleeae | reverse complement strand
CTTTTTATTAATAAAGTAGCATGTTGGATTCACAATGGTACCCTTCAAAACTACGTATTTAAAATTAATACAACTTTTCAAATTCATTGATATTATATTCTAATTACAGAGTTTAGCCGATAACTTTTATATTGATATGCAGTGAGACCAAAAAAATATAAAATAATCGACTTTAGACACAAGTTGTAAATAGTCCTATGAACATGAGACATAGCAATTGTGCAATGTAAACAGATACCAAGTGATTTAATAACTTATTACTAGTAAAACTTTTTGCTTTGTAACAACATCAAATGCACTTCAGTATTGCTTTAATGTCGGCTTCCTATGCTTCAGTTTTTTGGTTCTCACTGAATTTGGATATAAAATACATATTTTTTAAAATATCGTGTTAAGGTGATTAACAAAATAAACCAGCTTTCTTACAAGATGTTCAGTGATTTACCCAGGGGGGATCAGAAGTGCAAGGTTGGTAATATTTTCAGTTAAACAAAAATTAAATAATAATAATGACTAGCTGAAGAGCCCAGCGTTGGCCGTGAAAAAAAATGTTTAAAAATTTTTTTCAAAAAATTAAAATTTTTTATAGCCTATAACACTCCCCGGCCACCACTGAGTATCTACAAGAAATTTCAGCCAAATCGGTCCAGCCGTTTGGGCGGCTATAGGCACCATATATATATACACATTACACATATTTTTAATTTTTGCATAATCAAATAGTTTTAATGTGAATAACCTAATAATTTCATAATAAAAAGTTTTTATAAGTAAATGATGAACAAATTATATAGTTTTATCATAATAATACAATTCAGATATTTTATTAAGAATAATTTTATATAAATATGTTTTATTATAATAAAATAGTTAAATTATTTTCTTCATGAAATTTTTTTTTTGTATGTTTAGTCTATGAGAAAGCTGGCTGGAAGAACGCTGCTAGAAGTACTACCTCCCAACCTACTCGTATACCTTGAAACTAAACTGGGTAGTCTTGCTAATGTACCAGGTTACCTATCTATTTATATACCTTCCTACCTACCTAATCGTATACCTTGAAACTAAACTGGGTAGTCTTGCTAATGTACCAGGTTAGTCAGTAGTCCTTCCTACCTAACTATCTACCTACCTATCTACCTCCTAACCTACTCTTATACCTTGAAACTAAACTGGGTAGTCTTGCTAATGTACCAGGTTAGTCAGTAGTCCCTCCTACCTACCTACCAACCTACTCGTATACCTTGAAACTAAACTGGGTAATCTTTCTAATGTACCAGGTTACCTATCTATTTATATACCTTCCTACCTACCTAATCGTATACCTTGAAACTAAACTGGGTAGTCTTGCTAATGTACCAAGTTAGTCAGTTGTCCCTCCTACCTACCTCCCAACCTACTCGTACACCTTGAAACTAAACTTTGTAGTCTTGTTAATGTACCAGGTTAGTCAGTAGTCCTTCCTACCTAACTATCTACCTACCTATCTACCTCCTAACCGACTCTTATACCTTGAAACTAAACTGGGTTGGGGTGGGGTCTCTTTAAAAACTGAAGGTAGTTGGGGTAGTAAGGGTAGTTCCATACAGATTCAGCTTCAAGGGTGGGGGTGGGGTCTTTGGTCAAATAAAAGGTTTATCTCTAAATGAATAATAACCACAGGGAAGAAAATTATATTATTTTTTTCTTAAGAAGCGCTTAAAATAAAATTTCTACCTTGAAAAATATTCTCAATACACGTGCAGTAATTGCAGCAGACTCAAACAGCAAAAAAATGTCAACATTAGAGGGTTTTTAAGCGCAATTTCATTTATAGATTGTTATGTCTGTACCGTGTAAACCGTTCTCTGATCAATTTATTTTTTAGCTAAAAATTGATTATTTTTAAATCTGGTTTCCCGGTAAATTGTGAGAATTTAGCACTTTTCAAGAAAGAAAAATGACGATATCATTTTTAATGTTTTTCATGTAGAGGTTTCATTTCAGGACACAGTTCAGCTGTTCCAGTTATATTCAACTGTCAGGCCGGTATCACGAGGTGAATACAATTTTAGATGAATAAATAACAGGATGGAAAATAATGAAGTAGTTATTTTTGTATATTTTGCATTCTTACGCCCAAGGGCCTCATTCAGGAAATTACCTTTAAGTGTCTTGTTTCTTTCTTCTTTTAATTCAAATTTTGTGATTTGCATCTTTTTTTAAAGTGGTCTAAACATATTTAAAGATTACACAGTTTGCTGGTTCTTAGTGTAAAGTATATTTAGTTAAACCAGAGCTGAAAGTTTTAGAATGGTGGATATCGAGATCAATGCTTCATCTGCTCATCATCACCTCATCCTCATCTGATGATGATGATGATGATGATGATGATGATGATGATGATGATGATCTTTATCTCCAGATTAAATAGACGTGTTCTTCTCATGATTATAATCTCCACATTAAGTAACTGCTCGGGATTAAGGATATTCCATTCTAAAGTTTTCAGCTCAGGAATTCTTGTTCATGAAACTTGTTAAGACTTGGTCAAATAAAAAAAGATTTTATCATTTTTAAAAACAACTTATCTACTGACTACGAGATTTAACCATTAACTGAAAAGTTTAGCTTAATAACAATTTCCAAAGATGAAAATATTCGTTGATTGCAAGAAAGAGAATATTATCGACATTTATGAAAACTATTTTAGCTATACTCCAGATTGTTTATCAATTGTTTGAAATAAAATTAACATAGTTGTTAGACACCCTGTATTGGCGTAAAGAAAAGAAAGTTGCGAGTATCAAGTTGCCGTCAAATATGTTTAAAAATCTTTCAGGATTTCGTAAAATGAAATCTCTTAAACAGATTTTGTAAAAAAAAAACTATTATTTCATGAAGGTTTTAATGATAATCAAAATTAATTTGTATATTTAAAGAATTAATAAATCATCATATTTAATAAATTTATTGAAATGGTTTCAAAAATCATAGTTCTATAAAAGATCAACCTATGAAATATCTACAAAAAAATGTATGTTTAAATCATTTAAAATTGACTATATTATTTATACATTTAAATATTTAAATAAATTCCTGATTTATGCTTAATACTGTCAGAAAATTATGATAATTCATTTAATTCAGTTTTAAAAAATTTGGTTTTAGGAGCTGTTTGTTTCTTCACGATATAATATTTGATCAGACAAATTGATTTTAAGGGTACCGCGTTGTCACTTGAAATACCGCTTACAGTCCCTTTAATAGGAATTATTTTGTTCAGATCAACAACTGCAGCTGTTATGGCCGCCATCATTAAAGAATCTCAATTGGAAATAGAGTTTGCTAAAATGCGAGGTAATCATTTTAGTGTTTCTTTGATTGGGTCTACAGCTAGCTAGACAAGGGGGCTTGAAGACTTGTCCTTGAAAACACTCTAAATTTGACAATATTATTGATATTAAGAGATGTTCCTGATAATATTATTGATATGAAGGGATGTTCCTGATAATATTATTGACATTAAGGGTTTGTTCCTGATAATATTATTGATATTAAGGGATTTTTCCTGACAATATTATTGATATTAAGGGATTGTTCCTGACAATATTATTGATATTAAGGGATTGTTCCTGACAAAATAATTGATATTAAGGATTGTTCCTGACAACATTATTGATATTAAGAAATTGTTCCTGACAATATTATTGATATTAAGAAATTGTTCCTGACAATATTATTGATATTAAGGGATTGTTCCTGACATTATAATTGATGGTCTACGTGAGAAGAAGCTGCATCCTGATGCTCCTGAGAGAACAGATAAACAAAACAATGCTCTCATGAAGGAAAACAGGATTAATTTCAAACAAATTTTGAAAAATCATTTTCAATTTTAAGCATTTTTTTCATTGAAGCTACCTTTTTAACCCTAAAAGCAAGAGGTGTATACGAAATTTGAAGGAACATGTTTTAGAGTTGAAAGAGTCCCATTTTAGAAAAAAATTTAATTATCAGCTTAACCATATTATACCTCAAGATTCAAGAATTGAGAAAGATAGCTAACAGAACGAAATATATTTTCAAAACTGAGTAATATCAAGTTTTTCTAAGAAGAAAGGGAAAGTTTAAATTCAAATTTCAAGCAGTGCAATATTTAAATTCATTTTGGCTTAAACGTACTGTAAGCGTTGTTTAAAGTACAACGGTACCATTGAAATCTGTGTCTGATTAATTATGAATTAGATGAATCAATGCTTCTGTTTTTTTTTAATCAGATTAAGGGTTTAAAAACTTATTAAAGTATTAATTTTAATTGAGAAAATGGCATTGCCATCTTTGCACGGAGGGTCACTTGAAATTTCACTTAAATTCCCTTTATTTTACAATGTCCATATATTCCCTTTATTTTACAATCTCCATATATTCCCTTTAGTTTGCCATCTCCATATATTCCCTTTATTTTACCATCTCCATATATTCCCTTTATTTTACAATCTCCAAATATTCCCTTTATTTTACAATGTCCATATATTCCCTTTATTTTACAATCTCCATATATTCCCTTTAGTTTACCATCTCCATATATTCCCTTTAGTTTACCATCTCCATATATTCCCTTTATTTTACCATCTCCATATATTCCCTTTATTTTACAATCTCCATATATTCCCTTTATTTTACAATCTCCATATATTCCCTTTATTTTACAATCTCCAAATATTTCCTGTAACTGATTAGGGTGAGTTCCCTGTAGTAATGGATTTAGTTGAAGGATCTGAAGTTGCTAAACAATGCAAGGATCAGGTAAAGGATCAGGATTAAACAATGCAAGGATCAGGAAAAGGATCAGGATTAAGCAATAAGGATCAGGAAAAGGATCAGGATCAAACAATGCAAGGATCAGGTAAAGGATCTAAAGTTGCTAAACAATGCAAGGATCAGGTAAAGGATAAGGATTAAACAATGCAAGGATCAGGTAAATGATCAGGATTAGAGATGGGCGCGTTAGTTTTTTTCATTTCGTTCGTTCATCGTTAGTAAAAGACCAATTTTCTTTCGTGTTTTTTTTCAGTCGTTTAAAAAAAAATCATTGCTTTCGTTCTCAAAATCATCGCTCATTTTCCATATTTTTTTTTCATTTTCATAAATTCAAAGACATTAACAAAAAACAATTTTCAAAAACGATTGGTAAGATCGTTTTGAAATCGTTTTGGTTAATTTGCATGATGTTGCAAAACAACTTGAATGTTTCAAAGCAGACTTCAAAACAATGCCAATGGATGTCTTGTGAATATGGCCCGAAATTAAACACAAACCAAATTTTAAGAATTTTGTAAAAGATCATGGGTACTATTGCAAAAACAGGAAGCAATGACGAGAGACAAATTTTACTGTTAAAATAATATTTAAATTTTTTTCAAAATTTCATTTGAAGATTTTAAATATTTCGCTGCATTACACTTTTCTCTGCACAGCTGATTTGTCCAGGTTGATAGATTGATAGACGCGGCATCAGCTGCCAAGAATATCCGGGAAGCTGTGGTTATGGAGAAAATGCAGTTCGACGTCGCATCAGACGATTGGAGGAAACATATTTTAATTAAATGGAAATTACGCAAACAGATTAGATTAGATTATAGCATTGATGATTGAAAACCTAGCTAAATAGGTATTGAAAAATAAATGAAATTGTTAAATGAATTGATAAATGAATAGATGAATGTCTAAATACACTAATAAGTGAATTCATGAATGTCTGAATAACCTAATAAATGAATAGATAAATGTATGAATAAATTGGTAAATGAATAGATGAAAACTTGATCAAATTGTTAAATGAATAGATTTATGAATAAATAAATTGGTAATTATGAATAGATGAATGCCGGAACAAATTGCTAAGTAAAAAGATAAATGAATAAATGAATCGGTAAATGAATAGATGAATTACTTCACAATTTTATAAATGAATAGGTGAATGACTTGAAAATTTGAAAAATGAANTCAATTAGACAATGTTGAGAGAATTGGTTATATATTTTATATATTTAAAAAATATATAAATTTTTTTATATATCTATTAAACTCGAAATAATTCAAGAACACCGTGAATATTTCAAACAATTTCGAATTATTATAAAAATTAGATTTTTTGCCACAAACTCAAATTTTCTAATCTCTATATCTTTGCAACCTGATGGTTTAATTAAGCCTTTGATATTTAGACCTTTTGATTTAACAAAATTCTTAGATATGAAATATCAAAGGTCTACGACATCGGGTTGCAAAGATACATGGGAGATATAGAGTTTGGGGCCAAGGTTTAGTTTCTTTAAATATTTTAGGTCGGACCTGATGGATTTAATAAAACATTTACAAAATGGTTGGACGGACATAATTACAGGTCAAATACATTTTTAAAGGATTTTTTTAATTACGGAAATGATAGTTTTTAGTTAAACAATTTCAAGTTATTTTTTACTTTTAAAGGGACTGTTTGTGTAACTTTCATACTAAGATGGCGCAGCCCGATTTACAACGGTACCCTTGAAACCTTAATCTGATAAAAATTGTGGACTCCAGAAGTTTTTGTTTCTGTGAGTTTCTCCATTGCTTCATCTTATGAACAAGAAATGCGCAAGTAACTTATCAGAGAACCCACAAATGAAAATAAACAGTTTAAATAAACAAAAACATTGATATCTAAATAATACTTGATCAGACAAAGCTTTCAAGGGTACCGTTGTAAATCGGCCATTGCCATCTTTGCAAATTCCGTCTCAGACTTTTGGGTTTTTAACCCGGTTTTTCTGAAAATGTTAAATGTGAGCTAATTTAGGGTGCAAACAGGGGGGGGCGCTCGTTTCTTGTCCCCCTTTGATTTGATAAACATGTTTAAAAAAATGTTAAAAAATAAAATACAAAAATACAGATAATTTTATATTTTAATTAATTTCATGTTAAAAGTTAATAAACAATCAAACTAGACAAATGAAAATACTGATTATCTTGAATAATAAAAAATTCTAAAGAAGATAAAACAAATAAATTTACAAAATTAAATCTTTCATGAAATATAATGAAAAGATTAAAAATTATAATTTCTAAGTACTGAAAGTACATTAAACTTATAAAAAAATTTAAAAATATGTCAATATTGCAATAGTTTAGATGATGTAAATAAAAGAATACAATTAAAATAATATTGCTAATTAATAACCAACAAAAACACCATTTAGAATCTCAGTAAAAAAAATCTACAGGGTGTCCCACATCATATTAGACCAAGAACGTGTCTAAATTACGATTTTCGGGACTAATTAGAAAATTTCATTAGAATGAATCATTTTGAAAAATAACATAAGGCTTATATAAGAATTTTTTTGCGAAAAAAGTTTTTCGAGTATTAAGGATTTATTTTGGTGTTAAAGATTGGAGATAATCTATGGTATGAGACGCTCTGTATAATCTTGATAGTCAATAAAAAAAGTTTACAAGTCATTAATTCAGAGATATGATTGCTGAGGGTAGGTCTAGGCTGGAGTGGGAAAGGAAAGTTCCAGAAGAAAAAATACAGGAACAGTTCTTAATCATTCTTTCATTCTTTTAGTCCTTCATTTAGCCTTTTATCCTTTTAATCATGACTCCCTTGATTGAAGAGCTATACGAGAAGAACAAAAATGTTTTTAATTTATAATATGTACCCGCGGTTAATTTTGTCTTTCTTATACTTGTACATAATTGTACTTACTTGTGCATAAAGGAAAACAGAGGAGCTACGAGGTCCCACAGTCATACCAGTAATGCATTGTTGCAAAAATTTGACGGTTTGTCTAGTTTCTAGGGATTTGTCAGACTTAGTTGATTCCGATATTTTTCATATTCAAACATTTAACGTAAAGGGAGTGTTCGCAATGTAAAAGAATATAAAGATTAGATTTTGAATTGTTCATGAGTTATCCAATTTTTCAAACTGTCCCTTTCCGATATTGTTTAAACTTTGCTGCAAACGAAACAGATAGATCGAGAAGGTCAAATGTTTGCGACATCACTGATAGATAGGACTGTGTTGCCATAGCCAACTCCTAAATTTACGCAAAAACCAAAACTTTATAATCCCAATATCTTTGGTACACACATTTGAAATTTCAAAATTAGATTATTTGTTTAGAGTATCAGAATTCATAGTTTGAAATATGTAAAGTATATACAATCTCGAATTGAGATATAGGAATTAAAAATCAGAGTTTGTGGCAAAGACTCAATTTCTTTGAGAAATCAAATTTATCTGGTTTCAAATTTGAAATGCTAAACAACTTTGTTCTTCGCTACAGCTCTTCAATAAGAGAAATTATGATTAAAATCTTATCAAATGTCAATCTTACAACTTACATGAATTTGACGTGACCTGCCTTGTAACCTCAGGATTTACAAGAACTGTTTTTAACTTCAGGATTTGAGGGATTTATTAAAAGAAAAAGAATTTGATGCTCTGCTTCCACAGGTAACACTTCAAGGGACTGTCCTTGTAATTTTAAACTACCTTTCTCCTTCAACTACATGTACAGTTCCTTCAACTACATGTACAGTCACTTCAACTACATGTACAGTCCCTTCAACTACATGTACAGCCCCTTCAAATACATGTACAGTTCCTTCAACTACATGTACAGTTCCTTCAACTACATGTACAGCCCCTTCAACTATATGTACAGTCCCTTCAACTACATGTACAGTCCCTTCAACTACATGTACAGTTTCTGTCATGGTAGTTTAGTTGTTACATGAGCTTAACTTTTTATTAATAAAGTAGCATGTTGGATTCACAATGGTACCCTTCAAAACTTCGTATTTAAAATTAATACAACTTTTCAAATTTATTGATGAGAACCAGAAAAATATAAAATAATCGACTTTTAGACTCAAGTTGTAAATAGTCCTATGAACAGCAATTGTGCAATGTAAACAGACACCAAGTGATTTAATAACTTATTACTAGTAAAAATATTTGCTTTGTAACAAATTCAAATGCACTTCAGTATTGCTTTAATGTCGTCTTCCTATGCTACAGTTTTCTGGTTCTCACTGTATTAGGATATAAAATATATTTTTTTAAATATCATGTTAAGGTGATTAACAAAATTAACCAGCTTTCCTACAAGATGTTCAGTGATTTACCCCGGGGGGATCAGAAGTGCAAGGTTGGTAATATTTTCAGTTAAACAAAAATTAAATAATAATAATGACTGGCTGAAGGGCCCACCCACCACTGAGTGTCTACAAGAAATTTCAGTCCAATCGGTCCAGCCGTTTGGCCGGCTATAGGCACCATATATATACGAATGTCTTGTTTTATTATCTATATATAAATTTGGCTTGTCTGTTTGTTTGTATCCGATAAACGTCAAAACGGCTGAACCGATCGGGCCCAAATTTTTTGTGGGACATCACGTGACCACAGGGAAGGTTTATTCATGATATAAATAAAAAAATGTGTTTTAATGGTTTTTAATTTTGTAAAAAAATTTAAATTCTTGAAAATCCGCGAATGTTCACAATTTTAATAGAAGATGGGCGCGAAGCGCCCTAAAAGCCCAATATAGATAATTTAGATAATGACTCTAACATTAATAATCATATTGATAATAACACATTACACAATACACATATTTATAATTTTTGCATAATCAAATAGTTTAAATGTGAATACCCAAATAATTTCATAATAAAAAGTTTTTACAATTAAATAATGAACAAATTATTTAGTTTTCTCCAAAAAATAAAATTCAGATATTTTCATTATGAATGATTTTATCATAATAAAACAATTAAATTATTTTCTTCATGGAATTTTTTTGCATGTTTAGTCAATGAGAAAGCTGGCTGGAAGAACGCTGCTAGAAGTACTACCTCCCAACCTACTCGTATACCTGGAATCTAAACTGGGTAGTCTTGCTAATGTACCAGGTTAGTCAGTAGTCCTTCCTACCTAACTATCTACCTACCTATCTACCTCCTAACCGACTCTTATACCTTGAAACTAAACTGGGTAGTCTTGCTAATGTACCAGGTTAGTCAGTAGTCCCTACTACCTACCTACCAACCTACTCGTATACCTTGAAACTAAACTGGGTAATCATTCTAATGTACCAGGTTACCTACCTACCTACCTAACATACTTTGAAACTCAACTGGGTAGTCTTGTTTTTGTCCAAGGTTTGTCAGTAGTCCTACTAAACCTACCTACCTACTTCCAAGTATACCTAGAAACCTAACTGGGTAGTCATAGCGTATGTTTTAAGTTAGTCAGCAGTTATAACTATCCAGCTATCTACCAACCTCCTAACTTAAACTTCCTACCTACCTACCTACCCGGCGATCTACCTACCTACCTACCTACCTACCTACCTTCCTACCTACCTATAACCTCCCTACCTGGAATCTAAACTGGATAGCCTTGCTAATGTACCAGGTTAGTCAGTAGGCCTACCTACATACGTCCCCACGTACCTACCTACCTATCTATCTGCATATCTACCTACCTACCTGTCCACCATACCTACCTCACAACCTACTTGTATACCTCGAAATTAAACTGGATAGCCTTGCTAATGTGCCAGATTATGCGTAACCTTCCTAGCTACCTAGCTATCTACAAACCTTCCTACCTACCTCCTGAATTACCTACCTCCTAAATTACCTACCTACCTACATACTTCCTAGGTAAGTCTGAAGTCATACCTACCAATAAACTACTTATTTTTCATCCTAGATTCTGAGTTTACAATAATGACCTCCACCAGCCGAAAACTCCTTAAAATAATAAAATTTGAATTCTATATTCTGTTTTCAAATAGTTTAAGTTTTCTTCTTCACAATGTTATATTCCCGTGTCCTGGCTCTTGTGCTAAATCTTATTGCAAGAATATCTGCTATCTGCCAATGTATTTTCTGCACACTTTTTGCATTAGTTAACAATTAATCAGATAAAAGTACGGATAGTTCACTGTTAAAAAAACGTTTTGATTATCGAAAATATTTCTAAATAACGCAAACAGAATGTGAGGGGAAAAACAATTTGTGATTTGTTCTGAGTATTCTGTTTTTTTAACAAATATTGTATTTTCTAGATACTTTCGATAATTCAAATGTATGGATAAAATGCGATGGTTTATTTTAACAGTGCAAAGTTCAAAAGTACACAATACAAAGATAAAAAAGTGACAATGCAAGTATTTCATTGCATTGATCCAACCACTCCCTTTTAGAAGGCATACGCCAGATACAGGAGGTGCTTACAGACTACAGGGTGACCCAAAAAGAAGAGACTGTACTAACTTTATTTAGACTTTTTAATTACACCTGCAACTTTAAACTTGATTCAAACTTTGACAAAACTACGACATTTAAAATCTACATTCAAGATAAGATACGATTCAGCCTCACATCGTTATATTTTGAGTTATAAGTCGTCATTAAAAGCTCATTCTTTGTGGGCAACCTCCCCATGGAAGATTAAAAAGATGGTGAGTAAAATCAATTGAAACATATTTTTATTGAAAATAAAAAAAAATCTAAAATTTTATAAATAAATTTAGTGTTGATGTTTTTAGGAGATGAGTGTATTCAATCTGAGTGTAAAAAGAAGATGGAGAACATTTTGTTAAAACTGATTTAAAATATTAAGTTTGAATTATAAAATAATTGTAATCATTTTCTTTTAAGTATGAGGGAAAAATAGTTGAAAATACAGGGTCACCAATACAGGGCGAGACTGTAAAGACGATCGCAAACTCCTCAAATATGACAATCCCAGGGTGCAGGATTAGATTAAGTCTTATGCTCTGAATATAGTTTTATTTTTTGCCGAGAAAAAAACAAAGATTATGTTGAAATGAGTTATGAAAATAAATTCCGTACAGCCATCTCTAAAGTATCATCCTTTATGGGTAAACCAGTAGGTTAGAATTTTCAAACTATTTGAATCAAATTTTAAATTTTGCGCCCAATTGTCCTTTTTTTTCTTTACGTCGTCTTTCCGAATAAAAGATCGATAGACATTCTGTAAAATTAACTAGTTGCTTATCTTTTTATCAGAATTCTTTGACCATAGACGAATTGAAACATTTCATAGAAATATTTATCATAATAGCAGCAAAACAGATAATCAAGCAACCCAACGAGTTCTAAAAAATTATTGAATTAGCAGAGTAAATATTCGCTTCATACAAGCTCCTACAGAAACAGTGTCATATCAATTTGATATTTTTACAAAAAAAATGTATGATGGAATCCAAATATATTCTAGTACAATAGATAACGTAGAGTATGTACTCTCAGTACAGCTGCATTCTTATGTCATAAGTGTCAACTTAGTTTTTGTGTCAGACAAAATTATTGATAAAAGTGATAATTTTAAAATAAAGTGCTTATCCTTTAGTTACATAAATGCACTAATGTCTGAACATTTCGTTTTCCTTGTTATATTTGACACTTGTGACGTCGTTAATGATTTATCCATTTCTCTGTTGCCACCTATTGCACTAGAATATATTTGATGTAATCTTGATATTTGAGGGTTAGGTTAGGTTAAGACCGGATTAAATCAGTNGCCGCTTGGAAAATTGTAAATTTGGGATGTTGCCACTTGGGAAAATACCCTTGGGAATTTGCCACTGGGGAAAATACCCTTGGGAAGTTGCCACTGGGGAAAATACCCTCTGGGAAGTTGCCACAGGGGAAAATACCTTTGGGAAGTTGCCACTGGGGAAAAAACCCTTGGGAAGTTGCCACTGGGGAAAATACCCATGGGAAGATACCCTTGGGAAGTTGCCACTGGGGAAAATACCCTTGGGCAGTTGCCGCTTGGGAAAATACCCTTGGGAAGTTACCACTGGGGAAAATACCCTTGAGGAGTTGCTGCTTAAGAAAATACCCTTGGGCAGTTGCCGCTTGGGAAAATACCTAACATCAAAGAGTTACAGAGCTCATAGAGCAATCAATAAAACAAATGTTGTAGCGCACCTTCAGAGCAAAAGTTTTTAAATTTATAGAAAACTTGTCATAATTTTTTGCAGCATACTTTTTATTCGTTTAAAACTAAATTAAATCACAAACTAATATTTAAATTGTCAAAATTTAGATAACAAAATCTATATCAAACATGAATAATATTTAGATCTACAATTCTACGTTTAAAAAATCAAAAACATTAAATTAAATTCAAGATATCTAAATGTATAAAACATAAATCAATCAAAAACTAATAATTTGAAAACAAAACAATTAAGCAATTAAAAAATATTAAAACTAATCAGAGGTCAAACTTTTCTATTTCCCAACTTTGATTTGAAGTACTAATCTGTATTTTTATTAATCGATGGATTAAGCCACAAAAAACATGTTCTTGACCAATGAGAGATTTTGAGCACTTGATCCCTTGAAAAATGTTTCAATATGAAAAAGTCAAGTTCGTAAAAGACAAATGTTCCGAACTGATGATCAAGAAAGACTGATAACATTGACATGATGATCAACGAAATAATTCAATGAATTATTCAAACAAAAACTAAAAAATGGCACTCAAGTACTGGTTAATAAAGCCAGTATAGATGATAATTTTCTTGTGTTGAATATTATTTAAGTAATTAACCGATGGATAAATATGTTTCTAATATTGTTAGTACTTTTCTTCAAATTTACATTAAAACTTTAAAATGATAACAGGGTGTTACAAAGTATCATTCCAAATCATATTACAAAACAAGATTATTTCAATCAATATACAGTGAGAACCAGAAAACTGTGGAATATGAAGACGACATTAAAACAATAGTTAAGTGTTGACTTTGTCATAATGCAAATAGTTTTACTGGTAACTCATTAAGTCTCTTATTAAGTAAAATAAGTCTGTTTACAATTACAATTGGTCTGTCTCATGTTCATTTGACAATTCAAAGTCATAACTTGAGTCTAAAAGTCGTCTTTCTATTCCAGAGCTTTCTGATTCTTACTGTACAAAAATTTTAGGTTTAATTTATATAAACTAATGACTAGATCGAAATAGTAACTATACACAAAATTTAGTTCTGACACGCTGAACATGGTGGAGGGGAGCTCACGTTAAAATAAAGCAAATTACACGTAAGATTTAAATCTCATGTTTTTAATCATAACTCTTCTTATTGAAAAGCTTTTAAAAAGAACAAAAATGTTATTAATTTCAAGTATGTAATCGTATTAATTTGCTTCTCTTTACTTGTGCATAAAATCAATACTAGAGTAGTTATGAGGTCACAAAGCTTTTCTAGTAGTGTTGCAAACATTTGACCTTCTCCTGCCATGTTTAGTTCAAGGAGAGGGGGGTTCCAAACCAATTTTTCAAGCGGTTAGCTGTATAGTATCAATAAATTAGGTTGCCTGGTTTTTATTAATTCCATGGGGTTCAATATTTGGTTTGTTAGAAAAACATGGAGGCTGATAGTCTACAAAACTTTCAAGGAGGTTGATTGTCTACCAAACCATCCAAGGAGCTTGGTTGTCTACCAAACCATCCAAGAAGGTTGATAGTCTACTAAACCATCCTAGGAGGTTGATTGTCTACCAAGCCATCCAAGGAGGTTGGTTGTCTACCAAACCATCCAAGAAGGTTGATTGTCTACTAAACCATCCTAGGAGGCTGATTGTCTACCAAACCATCCAAGAAGGTTGATAGTCTACCAAACCATCCGAGAAGGTTGATTATCTACCAGACCATCCAAGGAGGTTGATTAAGTTTATGAGGTTGAATCCTAGATATATTTACAGGAATGTTGACTAGAGCATGGGAAAGTTGCAATCTGTCCAACCATCTCTTTATTATTTGCCTGAAAGAGAAACAGATTAAAATCTATTATGAAGGATCCTGCCCAATTCACAGCAGTGCCATTTCAATTAATAATATTCAATAATGTTCAAGATATCGTCGTTTTCTCTTGCTAGAAAGTCTTTCGTTGTTTCAGAAATATAAATCCGCATATCACTTTTATACAAATTAAATTAAAAATAACCATTTTTCAAAGAGAACATGGTAAATATCTCATTCTTTTTAGACAGACAAAGCTTTTCAGGGTACCGTTATAATCGGAAATGCAACTCTATAAATGAAAGGTCAATTTCATTTAATTCTAACAAAAAGTCAAAGAAAATGTTTTATCTTTTTTCTCGGTAATAAGATTAAATTAAATCCACCTCTAATACTTTTCAATGAAAAATATAACATTTTTTTCAACGGCGAACTCTTTTCACAATCAGAATAATTCAAAATAATAATTAATTATTTATTTAATTGTTAAAGAAGAGATCCAAGATTAGGAAATATGGAATAAAAGAAAGTATTAGAGTTTACCCGTTTTTGCCAAGAAGAAATACGGCAGGAATATTCACATTTCTTGAGGTAGTGTCATCCACCATAGATATATATAGTTCATCATTCTCTTCATCCTAGACATTCATTCATTTATTAATTCATCTATTCATTCATTCATTTATTCATTCATTCATTCATTTATTCATATATATAAAATTCACAATTCTCTTCATCCTCAACATTCATTCATCCTTTCTTACTAAACCTGATCCAACAATGAATACAGCCGTAATACTAATACTAAATACTTAATCCATAATAATTACAGTGATAATAATAATCCTTGATCTGTAATGATTACAGTAATAATAATGATACCTAATCTGTACATAAAACAGTAATAATATTAATTCCATACTGTATTGATTACAGTGATAATAATAATACCTGATCTATAAAGATTATGGAAATAATAATGATACCGGATCTGCAATGATAACAATAATAATAATGATACCTGATTTGTAATGATTAAAGTAATAATAATAATTCCTGATCTGTTATGATTACTGTAATAATAATGATCTACATGATTTGTAATGATTAAATAATAACACTAATACCTAATTTGTAATGATTACAGTAATAATAATGATACCTGATCTGTAATGATTACAGTAATAATAATGATACCTGATCTGTAATGATTACAGTAATAATAATGATACCTGATCTGTAATGATGACCCCGATGGCTCCTGCGGCCTCTGCTCTCACAACCTTGATAAGAGGTTTAGTATTATCAGCCAGAAAATATTCAAACCAAGCAAAACAATTTTTAGAGATTTTTTTTTAACTTTAAAAAAGATAGAAAGAGATGTATTTGCTATGAAGGTCGGTATTTTTTTTTTTGCAATAGTAAATTTTAAAAAAACCCTTCAGTCTATATTTGTGACAATTTCAAGATCAGATGTTTAGATTTTTTACCTTGGACACAAAAGAGCATTCTCCTCTTTCAATGAAAGCAATTTTACCCTCGACTTCATCATGGTTACTTAATAATTAACAATTGAAAAATTAAAGGGATTGAAAGCGTAATTTAAGTGACTCTCCATAAAAAAATTAAAGGGATTGAAAGCGTAATTTAAGTGACCCTCCATATAAAAATTAAAGGGATTAAAAGCGTAATTTAAGTGACTCTCCATATAAAAATGGCAATACCCAATTCACAAAGGTATGAGAAAGTATGATATCAATGTTCATAATTTTGACCTTGGACACAAAAGAGCATTCTCCTCTTTCAATGAAAGCAATTTTACCCTCGACTTCATCATGGTTACTTAATAATTAACAATTTTAAAAATTAAAGGGATTGAAAGCGTAATTTAAGTGACTCTCCATATAAAAATCGCAATACCCAATTCACAAAGGTATAGTCATAATTTTGAAAATAAATTATTTTCAGCTGTGGTTTATCTACAAAAATAACTTGCGCATTTCTACTGAAGGAAAAATATAGGAATTATCTAAATTTAACACTTTTAAATTTATAAAAACGACAATATCTTTCCCAATATTGATCAGATAAAGGGAACCACTGTTTCCATTCCATTGAACTCAATTTTTCCATTTTTTAGAAATTAAATGATCTTTATGTTTTTAAGTCATGGAAAACTTACTTTTCCCCTTTTTTTTTAAAAAATAAAACCGATTAGAAATATTTACTTAGTTATATAAAACAAAAAACAAAAAATATTTAGAACTTAATTAAACCTTTGAAAATTTCACAACTATTTTTTTAAAGCAAATTCATAACAATTCAATTCTGAAAATTGATTGATTAATTACTTGATGAACCCGCAGCTACAGGGTGGATCAGTAGAGACTAAGGGAACCCCAGTCAGTGTTGTATTCCAGACCGGAGTAAAACTAGCAGGGTTAGCCTGCAACAGTCAAATAATTACTAATAAGTATTTAAATTGATAAATAAAATAATTCAATAACAAGACCCATCTTGGAATTCCATATATATGATTGGAATCAGAGATAAGATAGTCCATATCCATAGTCCATATAGTTGTATATATACAAGTTCTATTGTGTACAACTGGAGTGCACTACCAAAAAGCAGACAATTATATTCAGGGGTATTTAACGATCCTTTGGATACGAAATAAAAATTGTCAAAAAAAGACTAAATTCATGAATTTTAAAAGTATTTGTAGAAATTAACCCCTGAATGGGTACGATATGCAACAAGTGTCGGTTAGATGGCAGTCAAAAACCTTTTGTAAGAATATAGCATGTCATGTCGGTCTTTCATGATTGATTGATTGGAGAATATTCTAGAACCTTGTAAGTGAAAGCGAGCTCCTCTGGTTCAGTAATCTCGAAGAAAACATATCCCTGGCCCATTGACAGCCTGTACTCGTCATCTGTCAGCACATGATCATATCCAGTATCTACCAATATTAAAGGGACTGTACAGGTTATTTCAAGTGACCCTCCCTTTGTGTTCAATTCACAACGGTACACTTAAGGTTTTGTCTTTATCCAATATTTATGATAATAATAATACTAAAAATAATAATAATCGTAATCGTTCGATATTAATAAAAATGTGCAAAACAATATAAATACGTATTTCATGGTTTAACATTTCTAACAAAAATACTTGTGTATGTATCCCAATTATTTGTGCATTTAAATAATTATGATAAATATTTCTTCAGTATTTTTATGATGTTATGAAGTACTACATCTTACCTAGCAAGTTGTAAGTTTCAAAGCAAAGTGCAAGTAATATAAAAAATTTATATACTACTTGTTTCTTCAAATCCATTTTTGTCGCATTTTTCCTCTGAAACATATTTAAAATAATAGTAAAAACTATGCGTCACACTTTATTTAGGTACATGAGTTAAAAAAAGAGATTGTTCACTTTATGGAACATCAATATAATAGAGTCTAAATATTCTTCTTTTACTATTAAGTTGAAATGAGTTAGAAACAGAGTTATCCACAAGGTATTTAGTTTATGAGGCGAATGTTTAATTCAGTCTTAATTATGAAATTCGCAGTTCTCTCTAGTCTCTGCAAAAGGTCACATTCAATATCAGACCATATAAAAGCGCGGCAAGCCTGTCCAGTGTCCAGCAGATTGTGGCGCAGCATACCTTGTTGCAGGCGTGCTGGGCGCGCTACAACCTGCCAGGGATCGAGTGCCAGGAAGATTTTAAAGATCGATTTGGCGCTCTTACTTAAACAATTATACACCATACAAGTGATTGCTAATCAGTTTCTCTACAATACTGCACTCTCAGACACTTCCTTTAAGACCGATTAAAACCCATTGTGGCAATGCCAGAGTTCCAGGTCCTCATTTGAGTAGCATTCTTTGTGGATAACCCTGTACAGTGTACATAGATCTAAAGTTAATCTGTACAGGGACTGTAAACGTAAGTTGTCCGATTCCCAACTGTACCCGATGTCAGATCAACATTTTTTGAGATATCGATAATTTTCTCTTTGAAAATCAATTATTTTCGATTTGTGGTTTCTTTCAAAAATAGCTTGCGGAATTTTTGCCTCAGAAACCGTAAAGGAAGTTGTTAGACTTTCACATTATTGATCAGATAAAGGTTGAAAAGGTACCATTGTGAATCGGACATGAGCGACTTGAAATAACGAAATTTGGATTGCTCTCTCTTAGTTTGAATAAATATATATGGAAAATATTTAGATTCGTTTTGTTTGTCGTTTAAAGCTTTCTTTGAGAACTTTTTGCAGGCGTTGAGCTTTCTGTGGACCAAACCCGGGACACAGGGATAAATCCTCACTGCTGGCTCCCACTATCTTCTCCAGGCTTCCGAATACTCCTGGGATAAAAATTATTTTCAAATTAAAGGGACTGTAAGCGTAATTTTAATGCAAAGATGGCAATCCCGATTCACAACGGTAGCCTTGAAACATCAAATTGATCAAAAATGAGGAAAACATTGTCGTTTTCTGACTCGAAAAGTAATTCTGAACATTTCTCCCATTTCTCCAGTATTACGTATATGAAAAATGCGCAAATCACTTTTGTAAATCGGGCATTGTCTTCGTTGCATGGAGGATCACTTGAAATAAAGTTTACAATCCCTTTAAGTTAAAAAATATGCTGCCCGCCATTATCAAGCCAGCCAATGGAACTGGTGTTCCTGAAGTAAGTGGATGTCATAAGCCATTCACAAAAGTACATTTTAATCCTGCATCTATGAAATGATTGCGGAGATGTCTTTTTTCTATTAATTTGAAATCTAAAAACCTGTAGTCGCGGCTACATAACATACTGGCGTCACTTAAGATCTCAAAATGACTTTTTGTTATTAACACAAATATAGTTATGAACTTAAGAAAAAACAAATTTCAAATCTGTGTCTAAATCTGTGTATAAATCTGTGTACAAATCTATGTCTTCTAAATCTGTGTCTAAATCTGTGTCTAAATCTATGTCTAAATCTGTGTCTAAATCTGTGTCTAAATCTGTTTACAAATCTGTGTATAAATCTGACATAAATCTGTGCATAAATCTGTGTCTAAATCTGTTGTCTAAATCTATGTCTAAATCTGTGTCTAAATCTGTTTACAAATCTGTGTATAAATCTGTGTATAAATCTGTGTATGAAAAGTTAAAAATTTTAAATTTGACTATGTAGTTAAATGTTGTCTATCTGTTATTTTGAGTTTCATGGCAATTACTGAATATTACGTAATTTATGATTTTTTCTTAACACAAAATTAATATTTTCATTTACCTAACAGAGTAGCTGCATCAGTTTTACTAATAGATTTAATAGAAGTAAGCGCTTCAATCATCTTTTCATGAACCTAAACACCATTACATTAAAATATAAACATTTCCTTGATTTTATGGAGCGTATGAAAATAATGTGGCCCTAACTTTTTTTGTCTTCTGGCTTTCATTAAAAAAACATTATTTTGGTATAAAAAATATCTTAACATTTATTGTGTATTACATAAAAATATTGATTGATTTTAAGAAGCTTTACATAAGAAAATCTGAAAAAAGTTTGGCGCAAATACGTCCTTAAAAAATAAGTTTTTCGTTAGCACTTTATAGCAAAAAAGGACACTTAAATAAATACAATATAAACATTCAACAGAGTTAATAATGACATAATTATATTCTAAGAATTTTTATAAAAATTGAAAAACTTAATTCCGCAAAATAAAAGGAGAGTTTGCCTGCGTTCCTGTTTTTTCCATTATCATATCTGGAGGTTTATTCTCATAGATTTTATATGTTTCCAATATCTTGCCAGCTTCAGCATTGTTCCAGGCTAGCATTAGGGTCAGCTCACTTAGTATACTGAAAACACATATTCTTCAAGTATTACATTCACTTTTGGATAGANTTAAAGTCTTCATGGCAAATATATATATTGAATGTTAAAAAAATAAAATAAAATTGGTTTTGCTGTACTTCAACTTGTGTGTATAATCAATATTTCCCATGAGTTCACACTTCACATACAGTGGTAGGCTATTATATAAATACAATGAAGCCTAAGTTTTCATTTAAGTTTTAATATTAACAAGCTTTTTTCGAGTTAAAAATTGACAAGTAATCAAAGTGAAGCTTTTCAATCGACAGCTTCTCCATGCTGTTCAACAGCTTGATATAAATAAAAATTTAAATGAAAAGTCGTCTTAATTGTATTGATATAATCGCTTAGCACTGTAGTTTACACAATACTGATTGTTTTGTCGTGGGAGTGGTGTAACATGTACATACAGTTACACAATATCCCATTAAACATTACTTACTAAATTGCATTATGCATCTGAAATCATATCAGGTGAGGACTCTTTAACAAGCCTTAGGTAATTTTTTTTTTAAATTGTCATATTTATTGTTTATTGTGACGCACTAAATAATGTAGATTTTAGAATGTAGATTTAAAAATATCAAATTTCAGGAACTCTCGTATTGCATAAATGAACAGAACATATGAAGACAGATTTGAGTATTTTAATCTTTAAATGAAAAATAAAAATTTAACAATTGACTATTTAGTATTTATTGTCTTTTATTATCAATAAAAATAATAATAATCAGTTTTTTTACTACTTTTGTCGATACTTTGCCTTGAAGCTATTTTTGATATTAGAAATATTTTAGGGAAAATTCAAGCATTTTCATTTTATTTTTTAATATTAAGTGCAAGCAAAGAGTCCCGAATTTTTCTAACCTGATTCTCATGAGTTTATTGAGAGCAAAATGTGGATCTTTTTGATCAATTAGAACTAGGAGAACACGCAGCTTACTACCAGAACCAATAGCTTTTAATCTTAATATTCATTATAACTAGCTTATTCCCAGACCGAATAATCTTAACAACAATTTATTCCTCCTTACTTTTATTTTATCATTATTAATTTTATCATCATTATCTTTCTTATAATATTATTATTATTGTCGTCATTTCTGTTAATATTGTTCAGATTATCATTTTTTATAGAAAGCGATGTTCTAAAAGCCGAGTTCAAGAAAATATAAATGTTTGAAAATGTTTAAAATGTAAGGAAATTCTAAGAAAAAAATTAATTATGTAGAGTATGAACATTATGTTGTTGAAAAATGATTTTTTGTAAAATACTTAATCCATAAGGAATTATAATCCACTTTGGAGTAACTCATTTATAAAAAATCCAAAATAAAAATTGAAAAATTCTCTGAACCACCATTTTATTAAAATTTGTTATAAAACATATGTTTTTATTATTATATTTATTAACCTGTCATGAATATATTTGGGTTGAAGGGTAAAATATCTTAAGGAGAGAAACAGAGCTAAACAGTTTGGACCTAAACAGAAATATTAAAGGGACTGTCAGCGTTATTTCAAGTAATCCTTTATTTTAAGATTTAAATACCCTTTAACCCCTTTACTGAAAAATGATGTCGTTGATTTATATCCTAAAAATATCTGAATTCAGCATAATTTCCTTCCTTGTCTATTCTGCATGGATCTGCAAATCATGATTTTCAGATAAAGAAAGGATATAATTTTTAGCATGAACATTTCCATTTAAAATATTCATGTATAATATACTATTGTATAAATCTACCTAGGATATAATCAGGGGCAATTCCTTCCACAAACTCCCAGGGAACATTCCTAATTTCCTTCAGGATTGGGTTCCCTCGCTGGCAGGGATTCACCTAGATATATATGTTTAAACTTTACTAGGCTTTCTTTTCTAGCAACAATTTTATTTATAAATGTTGGATTTCAAGCCGCAATTTTTCAGTCATTCTCGATCAAACAAACAAAATTTTCGCGGATTTTTTTTTCTATTTAAATAAATGGATTTTCTTTATTGGGTCAAATCGGTTCATCTATTTTGACGCAACAAAAACAAAACACTATAAACAGACAAACCAAAATATACAGATAATTATGGTCTGAATGTTTGTTTGTAAGTTGTATCCAAAAAAGGTAAAACTGCTGAATCGATCAAAAATTATTGTGTCCACTAAACACGATAAAGGCCGGCCATTGTTTTCAAACTTTTAATTTGTAGAAATGTTCTAAGCTCAAGTTTGAACTATATCTTTTGGGATTTTTTTTTCTCATCTGCTGTGGATTCCTGTCAATATAACATTTATGAGGTAGCAGCCAAACTCTGTTACTCGCGAATGCCGCAATGAATTATAAGAAGAGAGAGATTAGTTTAAATTTAGGGTTAGGCTAGGTTTAGACACTTTCTGGGCCGCGCGATACGGCTAGGACAGGCTAGGGGCCGAGCACCGCTGCTAGAACTGGCTCTCTCTCTGTCTTATAATTCATTGCAGCATTAGCAAGTAACACAGAGTTGCCGCTGCCCATATATGATACATACGGACTGGATTCTCGAAATAATCTGCAAAATCAGATTGATTATAAATTACAATTTAAAATACCAACCTGAATACTACCAACGGAAAAAGGTTTGGGTTTGGGATCCTTAACACTATTGGGAACTAAAGCACTGGGGACGTCTAAATCACTCATTTTAAATCTGAAAATTAACAAATACGATTAACATAAAGCCCAAACAAACAAATTTTTCATATTAACATCTTCGCCATAACATCATCGTCTAGCTTTGTGCACAACTCCTTTCTGAAAAATAAAGTAAGATTATGAAGAAATTTTTTTTAGCGCATTTAATAGAATGAGATAAAATTCATAAAATTTAAGGGACTTTTATTGTAATTCAAAGTGATCTCCATTCAAAAATTAAATGCCCCATTATAACAACACCTTTCAAATATTTATCTGAGTAAAAGCGCGGAAGATATCGACGCCTTCATTTTAGAAAAAGACATGAATTCTGTCAACTTCCTTCGAGGTCTCTGCTACTTATATCTACAAGTCAATTTTATAACGAAACCGCAATGGAAATTTATCCATTTTCAGATTGAAAAAATTATAAAAATTAAGGCGCTTGAATTTACGTTCACAGTTTGTTTTTTGTTTTTTTATCACAAGAAGAATTTCAAGAGAAAAATGAATTAAAGATATTGAATATTGATAAAAATAAAGATATTGAATATTGATAAAAACAAAAATATTGAATATTGATAAAAATAAAGATATTGAATATTGATAAAAATAAAGATATTGAGTATTGATAAAAATAAAGATATTGAAAATTGATAAAAATAAAAATATTGAATATTGATAAAATTAAGATATTGAATATTGATAAAAATAAAGATATTGAATATTGATAAAAAAAAGATATTGAATATTGAAAAAAGTAAAGATATTGAATATTGATAAAAATAAAGATATTGAGTATTGATAAAAATAAAGATATTGAATATTGATAAAATAAAAATATTGAATATTGATAAAATTAAGATATTGAATATTGATAAAAATAAAGATATTGAATATTGATAAAAAAAAGGTATTGAATATTGATAAAAGTAAAGATATTGTTACGCGAGCTACGCTGCGTTCATAAAGTCTATGTGATACCCCTGCGACTCTCTGAGTTCTCCCTGAGGATCTGTACAGAACGTATTGTAAAGAACTAGTTTTAGAAGCTGTTTACAGTCCGACTACGCATGCGCAAGTTTTGCCAAAATAATAGTGTCATAGGTAATTTTATGAAACGTTTGTGTACTTGTCTTATTTCAATGACTATTTCTAGATCAAATAAGCTTTGAAACAAAGCAAAAGTCAAATTATACAAGTTGATATCAATTTTATTTTCATTTCAATTGAAAAAAAATATTTTGGAAATATCCAAAATTTTGTTGAGAAAATCCGGTAATCAATCAAAACTTTATAGTACACGTGTTATAATGTACAGCTAATTTAACTTTATACCACGATGATGATTACTTTATTGTACGTTCATTATGAAATTCACGATGAAGTGAGGAAGAATGATTAAGTACACAATAGATTCATAAAAAAAATTACAAAATGAATTTCCCCTCAAGGGACTGTAAACATTTTTTTTCAAGCGAATTTTTTCACAAAATGCCGAAGTTTTCCAATTAAAATAAATATCTTTTCAGAGTCCGAATTTAATGAATTTGAGCCGCGTCTCAAATCCGCCAAAAACCGGTTTCAATTGAGCGCCGGCTTAAATCTAGAAACATTGAACACAATTTTAAATGGAATCAACTATGTTCTCAAATTTAAGCCGCGGTTAATTCACTAAATTCGGCCTCATGTTATATTTTTATTCTAGCAAGTACTTACTACAGATTTAATATACAAAATTATTAAAAATTTGAGGAAAAAAATACCTTTTCGGACCTTTTTTTAAGCTAAAACCCATGATTACAGAAAATATGAAAACAAAAGTTTAGAACATTTCATTTTGTTTTAATGAATGTAGTACAAAAACTTACCTTAAACTGCATTCGTTTCTGAATAGCATTCAAATCATCACTTTTAATTCCACCCATACTTTTCTCCATCTTTTTCTAGAATTTAAATTTAATCTTATCAAAAAAGAACCTAGATTGTGAAAAAGAATCATGGAAAAATCCTATTTGGTGTCAATTTTCTATTACAACTACTTTTTTCCCTTTTCATATCTTTGCAATTTGAAGAAAAAGCATAAAGAAGAAGAAGAAAAGGTTGCTTGCATTTTACTTTTAGGGTAAACTTAACAACTAGTTTCTTTGTAAACAAACAATATTTAGTTTCGAGTGATCCTCCATGGAAAGATGGCAATGCCCGATATACATTGGAACCCTTTCAAGCTTTAGTATATCCATTATGAATTAGATATGCATGTTTTTGTTTCCTTAAACTGTTTATTTTCGAATTAGAAAAAACGATGATTTCCTCCACATTTTTGATTAGATTAAGGTGTTAAGGGTACAGTTGTGAATCGGGATTGGTATCTTTGCAAGAAGGCCAAGGGAAATTACGCTTACAGTCCATTTAACAGCAGACCCTATCCCCTCTCCTTCGTTCTATTCTTATGACAGAAAAGCAAGAAAGATTTGTACCTTGTGATTTTTTCCATTAAGATGCATGTCTAGCTGAGCTTGTGAAGGCGCACCAACCTTACATACTTCACAGAAGAACGGGGTTGAAATCTCCGGCTGAGGGGCGCTCTCAGGAACTTAAAATTATACATACTTTTATTACAAGAACGTGTTTAATGGACTGTAAGCGTAATCTCAAAGATTGCAATCTCCGATGAATTAGATATCAATGTTTATAGTTTATAAAACTATAAAATTGACTTGCGCATTCCTTTTGCAGAAAAACATAACGGACTTATCAGATTATAAATCTTTTAAACCTAGAAAACTGACAATATATTCCTCATTTTTGATCAGATACAGGTCTCAAGGATACCGCAGTGAATTGGGCAATGCCATCTTTGCACGGAGGTTTACTTGAAATTATGCTAACAGTCCCTTTTAAGTATTCAATACATGTGTTTTGTGTTTAATCTTAAATTTTTTGTTTATACTAAACATTCCGAAGAAAGTACTGCCACAACATTTATAGACAAAATGATTAAAGATACCACACATCTCATTACAATCCTGATAGATTATTATTTGGTCAATGTTTTAAAATATATTTATACTGTTAGTTTTCTTTACTTACCTTTAGAATTGTTTTCCCATCGTTTAGTCTGTTTATTAAATATTTTAGGGTTAGTGTTTGAAGATCCTGATACCTTCCTACATAATAGGTAAAATTAAAAATAAAATCTTATTTTTACAAAAATTAAAATTTTCTTCATAAGTTAATAGAATTCTTAAAATTTTAGACAAATTTTTTTATTTACTTTTTTAAACCCCCCAAAATTATCTTAATGCTATCTTTCTCCTATAATAAATGTTACAAGCACCATAAATTAGGAATAAGAAGAAATATCTTACTTTTGATGATTTTTCCCCATCACATGTTGTGTTAAACAGTGTTGCGATGTGAAATCTAGATCACAGACTTCACATTTTATTTCTTCGCGTTTCGGGAACTTTCCGGAAGAATCCATTTTCTGCGGAATCATAGAAGACGACCAGCCGAGCTTTACAAAGTAGCCACGGACATGTTTATCATGACCTTTACCTATACATTATCCAATCGATCGATCAATCAATCAATCAATCGATCAATCAATCAATCAATCAATCGGAATTCTAGGGATGTCCTACTTTCCACATATCACTTCCGAGATGAATTTACTAAAAGAAAAAAAACAGATTTGTTCTTATAAAGCAAATAAACAAACTTTATTTAGATTAATAAATTGGAAAATACTGGGGTGATATTTAGATAGGTAACATAACGACCATCAACAATTTAGTAAAGCGTTTCTTTAATTACGAATGAATTATAATTTTTTAGGAAAAAAGAAATGATCATGTGTTGGTGTTAATGTGAGATGAAATCTGCAAGAAACCCCATCTTGGGCAGGAAAGCTGAGGCCCACCCCTCTTCACTATAAACGTCATTTTCAATTAGTAATTTAAATACTTAAGCAAAAACAGAATATTTCGCTAATGAAATCGACAAGAAACTCAACGTTCTCAACGACAACAGCTTGTTAAAAATATAATAATAATTTAATACCCTTACCTTATTTACAAAAATTCTTTTTAGAGTAAAGTTAATAAATTTTTGATTAACNGTCCCCCCATTGAACATCAACAATAAATCTGAAAAATAAACACCCCTGAAAAGATACCTTCATAATGCATTTTAGCCTGAACAGGCGAGGAGAAAGGAGAAGAACAGAGATCACAGAACAAGGGTTGACATCTAGGGAATAATCAAATAATAACAAAATCACTTTTCCCTGTTCAGGAAGTATATTTAATACCTTGTCATCAGCTGACTAGGCATCTCTGTATCTCAAAGAACTGTCCAGGAAGTATATTTATTACCTTGTCATCAGCTGACTAGGCATCTCTGTATCCCAAAGAACAGTTCAGGAAGTATATTTAATACCTTGTCATCAGCTGACTAGGCATCTCTGTATCCCAAAGAACAGTTCAGGAAGTATATTTAATACCTTGTCATCAGCTGACTAGGCATCTCTATATCCCAAAGAACAGTCCAGGAAGTATATTTAATACCTTGTCATCAGCTCACTAGGCATCTCTGTATCCCAAAGAACTGTCCAGGAAGTGTGATGCGTGGTTGCAGTTAACCCTTAATAATCAATTATACTCCCTTAATTCTAGATTTTGTAAAACAACCAAAAATACCATTAGAACCAGATCAAATCGAAATCGAAATCGAAATCGAAATCAGAGTTTAAGGTCCATCCAACCAACCATGAGTGTACCTAACTCAGGATTTGACGAGGGAATTACGGTTGGTTGGTTGAATATGTAGAGAACTTTTATAATCAAGTCATTGCTTTAAATAGTCCAATGAACATGTGACACAGTAATTGTGCAGTGTAAACTGACTCATTTTACATAATAAGCGAGTTCATAAGTTACAATCAAAACTATTTGCTTTGTAATATCATCAAATACACAAATGTTTTTGATATTATGTCGTCTTCTATTTTCAAAGTTTTCTGGTTCTCATTGTAAAATTAAAATTGTCTTACCTAAAAGCTCATGAGCAAGGCCTTTTCTTTTTACCCCTGCGAGTCCAACTCTAAGTATAAGTAAGGGTGAAAATCGAAATTAAATACTTCTACTGAAGATCTTTAAGACAGAAAAGATGTTGCAATTATTACGTTAATGACATGCCATGACATGACTATTTCTTTAGTGTAATTATCAGCCACTCTATAGAAGAAGATCTGTTTTACTAATTTCTAAATTATTGCAATTTGATGGTGTAAACAGTAAACTTTTGATATATTAAACTTTGAAAAATTTATCTAGCAAAATACAGTTTGAAATAAATAAAGAAATAAGGGAAACATTTCTTGCTTTATTGTTTTTTCTAAATTTGATTTTTAGAGGAAGATAAAACAAATTTATATAAAAGTATCTAAAAGCTGGGAAAACAACTTAACAAGCATAGTTTTTTTCAAAATATATTTCACTGCAGCAGATTGCAAAATATATTGATTACTTTCATTACCTGACTGACTCCTCACCAGCTACAGATGGAGATGGGTCAGCTGGAGGATACAATGGAGGACGGCTGATTGTAGGATAGGATGGAGGACAGCTAGGTGGAGGATATGAAAGACAAGAAGGAGGAGCATAAGCTGGTAAGTTAGAAGACGGTGTTTCAGTTTTGTCAGCTAGAACAAAAAAGTCAATAATATATTAATGCCTTTTTAATAAATTTCAATGATTTAATTTTTATATTTATTTTGTTTGAAGGAATTGTATGTGGAAGATATATTTCTATTAGCCCTATTCACAACAGTACCCTTACAATCTTTATCTGATTAATAACGTGGAAGATATATTTCTATTAGCCCTATATTCACAACAGTACCCTTACAATCTTTATCTGATCAATAACGAGGAAGATATATTCCTATTAGCCCTATTCACAACAATACCCTTTCTACGCTTTTCAATGTTTAAAACTGCTTAATTCTGAAAATTCATATTTGTTTTGCGACAGTAGAAATGCGCGAGGAACTTTTGGAAAAAAACTACTATTAAAAATAATCAGATTTTCAAAATTATAAATTCCTACCAATATGCTTTTAGGGTACCGTTGTGAATTGGACATTGCCATTTGAGCAATTCAAGTCGTTGATTGAGTCTTGCAAGGCTTAAAAGTTTGCTTCAAGAAGTTGGAAAATAATCCTCAGAGATTGCTTTCATCTTGATGGAAACCTGCATGTACAGTTTTTTTTTAAAAACTTTTATTTGATTTAAGTTAAGATAAAGGCTCCACAAGATCATCTTTGTTTATCAGTTTACGTGCATAGTTTAAATTTAAAAAATGCGTTATATATAACTTAGTAATCCTAAGCTTGTAAGTTCATGCGCAATTGCTGAGGATTTTTCATATATTTGATAGGAAAAATAATTCTCCTGAACTTTATTACTAGTAAGTTTGAATAAATTCAAGTCAATGAGATCATGATTTTAGACCTCCACCTGTGGAGGCTACTGGAGGAGGAGGAAGTGGAGGAAGAGGAGGCTGGAAACCATGCATCTGATGAGGCTGGTATCCTCCATACGGAGGATATGCACCAGGGCCTCGCGCAACGGAGGAAAAATCTGCCATGCTATAAAATTATTTCGATTCTGAAAAAAAATAACACAAACTGTTTCAAAACATTTTTGGATTGCATGGGTTAACATATTACAGTGTAATATTATTACAACCTCACAGCCAAAGTTATAAAAAATAAAGAAAACAAAACAAATAAAAATAGGATTTTCGACAGCTTGTGACATAATGCATTTGAGCTGAAACATTTTATAGCGAAAATGAACAGTGAATAGTTGTGATAATCTTTAAACAAAAACTAAAAAACCAACACAGGCACAATTTTTAAACACGTGACACAAATGTAAAAAAATTAGACTTGGATCTTTTCTTTAATTAAAACTACGACCAGGGATTCTGTTATTTTAAACTGGTTCTGTTAAAGCTCAGAAACTGATCAGGTACATTAAGCAGCAGCATATTTAATAAAAACAAAGGCAACATTTATTCCACATTATATTGCTTGCTTCTGTGCTTAACGCAAGCTTTAAGGTTAGAGGTACTTGAATTTATATAATAAAACAGTAGAACAAAATAAAGAAACATCTTGACTTAGATTAACTGAGGATAAGAACAAATTCCTTCCAAAAACAAAAATAATACAATTTTAAGAATTTTGAACAAATTATGAATTGAAATCATGAGATTTTAAAATCTACATGAGATCCTGAGATCAGGTTTTATTATAACCGAAGCAAATTGAGATTGTTTCCCTTGCTTATAAGTACTATCGACGTGATTTCGAGTATCTTCCATTTTTAAAGAGTTTCACGTTCGACTCGAAATGATATCATTAAACCATGGATTTCAATAAATTATTGACATTTTTTGAAATTATAAATATGACTTGAAATCAGTAGAGACAAAGTAGGATATTGACAGAAAATGGCAATAATTGATTTTTGTAAATCTGGAATGTAACTCTTTAGATCGAAGATCTCTTAAAAAAACGTTTAACATCAGCTTTAACTTTTTGAATTATGAAACTTTGTTATCAAAAATTAATCGTATTCAAATCTTGATAACTGATGAATGGCATTGCATGGATGAATTGAATCTAAAAGTTTCAGTCTCGATCACTTACATTCTTTAGTCCTTGAAAATATGGAGCTTATTAAACAATGGATCTAGGATTAGAATTTTCTAAAGATCACGATTGATGATCTCTATTCACTTGAACTGTACTTGTTTATTTAATGTAAGTACTTGCCTTGATGGTTTCTGGTCCTGCTGTTGATTGCTGTTGAGCTGATGTTAGGCGGGCTAGATCAACCCGCAGAACTTTATCTGGAGTTTTGATCTTTTTACCTGAAGAATAATCATACTTAAAGATAAAATAGGGGTATGCTAAAGGGTGTCTCAATAAGTATGACAGTTTATAGACATCTAGTAGATTGGTTTTGATAATTGGAATAATTTGCTGCATTCATTTGTCAACCTACAGGGTGATTTTTAAAATATTCTCCAAAGCAAAACAAGGTACAACAAAAAGATAATTTTTAAATTTATTAACTCATTATTACTAAAGAAATTAATTTTCTCCAGCATTGTAAATCTTTCTCTGCTTAAGGAGGCTCTCAAACAACTTCCTAACTTATTTACATCACATGGAGAACGAATCGCCATTCCACTCAGAGATCCTATATCTAGGTTCTCCACGTTGCTGTTCTTTTATCCTCCTCTCTCTTCACCTCCAGGATGGCACCACTAGTCTTTATATTATTGTGATCTTTGTCTTGTCCATGTTCTTTCATCTCTTTTATGTTTTATCTCTAGCGGTGTTCTTGTTCCAGATATATGCCAAGAAGAAGATCCTGAAGGCCTTCCTGTGTTACTATCATATTATCTTCTGGATCCTGGTTCTCCTGGATCCTCGTACTCTCTCTCTCTTTCTCCTGTGGCCTGTCCTGCGCGTACTCAAGCTCCTCCTGCTCGAGCTAGACCAGGCGGCTCTTCTCCTCCTTGCTTACCGTGTTCCTATCCTAGAAGCGGCCAGACCTCTGCCTGGACTGAACTAGGAGGACTCTCTTGGCCGTAGCCGATACCACAGGTGTGTTACTTGCGAATTAAATATTTTAAAAGCTGGAATCGAATTTTACAAGATCTTCTCATATATCTAGGGTTATGACAACTGGTCAGAAGCCATAATTGAAAATTGTTAAAAAAATTATTTTACAGAGAAAATGGACAAAAATTGAGAAAAATACCGTATATTTGACACTGTTTGCCCTTTTTAACGGAGACCTGTAATCTTTTTATTCTGTGTTTAGCTATTGATGCTTCGGGAATTAGTAAATGTCAGACAGTAAGTTAGAAATTGGGAACTTTTCTTATTCAATATAGCGGATTTTTCATCACAAATGAAAAAAAATCTATTTTTAAAAATCACCCTGCATTTTACAAGTAAGATGCTTAAAATATTTATCAAAAAATTCACCAGACGGCATTTCCAAAATATGGTCTGCCTTTTTTTGCTTTTAGAAATGCCCTAGGTATAAAGAATTTGTTCAAGATTTGGATTTATTAATTAAAACCAAATTGTCTAAATCTGGATGTAAATCAATTAAAAAATCAAAGATGATCTTCAAGTCTTCTCTCGACGAAGAGAAAACGTTTAATTTGATACAACTATGTATTGTAAATTACAGGTAAATTAATATAAGCCAAAGTAATTCCCTCTAAATTTTTCACTCTAATTGGACTCAACTTTCCCTGAGCTGAAAACTTTAGAATGGTGGATATCGAGATTAATGATTGATCCTCTCTTTTCCTTAATATCGAGATTAACCCAATCTTGTACTTGTATCCTGAAAAGTGTATAAAATTCAACCAATCAGAGTAGCATATATGAAGCCGATAAATTTGAAATTTTGCGCGCCATTTAAGATTATATGTAGAAACGGGAGGGAATCTCTAAATTACAAAAAAACCGGTTTTTGATTTTTCTCTACTATATCCAATAAAGAACGGTTTAAAAAGATCAAAAGTGTGTTCATTGGATACTCGGATTAAATATTTGGGATAAAGGATATTTCATTCTAAAGTTTTCAGCTCAGGTCTGGTTTTACAAAACCTCATTCAACATGTAATCAACACTCTGCAGATGTGTTTAGAGTGTGTACTGCTTTCTGTTAATGCCTTTGAAGCATCCCCTTTACTGAATCCCCCAGTATCAATGCTTTTCTGGCATTATTATTAATATTATTACCAATCAACCTACAGTCATACATACTGAATACATAAAAAATCTTGACCCTCTTTGATCATTCTTAATATGATGGTTAGGTTCTACTTTCGTAGTTGGCCTTAGAAGACTTCTTCATCATCAGCCTATGGACGGGTTACTGCAATACATATACATCCCAGTTCTATATTGAATTAAGTATTATTATTAGAAAAAAAGCCCTCAGTCCATGGTATGAAAGTGATAAAAGTCATACTATCATTAACCAGCAATTGCTTGTGAGAGAGAATGCTCTATGAAAATTTAATAAAAAAATTGAAACTAATTATGAAAAGTACCTTTTCCGTTTAGTCGTTTTACAGCCTTCTTTTGTTTAACTGGAGCCTGCTTTTGTTTAACTGGAGCCTGCTTTTGTTTCACTGGCTTCACAATGAGTGAAGCCTGGGCCTGCTCCTAAAAAAAGTTTGGTTTAATCAGATTTTATTTTTATTTTTAAGATTTCAACAGAAAAATATCTTTCAAAAAAAAACCTCATAAAAAGTTTAAGAGCAATTTTTTGGTTCTGGGATGACAGATTTTTTCCTTCGTAAATCTAATTTTCTTTCAGCATGATCATTGATCATGGTTTTATTTACATTAATTAACTTTAAAATCTCAATTATGTGCCGCCTACAGTTATAATGCGTATAAAGTGGAATATAAAAATCGTCTTCGTTTAAAGGGACATAATTTCAAATGACCCCAATTAAATATTTGCATTGCAGATTCATAACAAAACCCTAAATCTAAATAATAAAGAAGCTATTTTCGTTTTCCTATCTTAAAGTGTTAAATATTGTTAATTTTCTTCTTTCTTTCTTCTGCATTTATTTATTAATAACAAAAAGTCTTATCTTCCCTTAATTCTGCAAGTCACTTAAAAAGAGGAAACAAAATTTTAAATTTTCAACTTTTTAGACAAGAAAGCCAGGATATCTTGATCAGTCCTGCTCAGCCAAAGGTTTAAAGTGTACCATTGTGAATCAGGCATGCAATGCATTAATACACAAATCCCCCGGAAACTGTTTAAAAACTGTGTGACTTTAGGTACCTTGGATCTACGCTGTACAAGTCTCCTTGACGGAGTAACTGATGAAACAACCCTCATGTAGGGATCTTTTGGAGCAGGGTTCAGTTTAGGAATACCTGACAAATAATTTATTATTAGAAAGGATTTCCACACAGGAAGGAACTGCAATAACGACCTGACCCAGTGGCAGCTTAATATTTGGGGGGGGGGGGTTGAAATATTGCGGCCACGCTGAAACTTTTATTCCTCTCACTGTAAAAAAATTCTAAGTTTGGAGACACCTTTTTGAAATTCTGAACATCCATAAACCTTCCCTGGGATCTTGTGAGCTGGTCCCACGACAAATTTGGGCTCAATTGGTTCAGTCGTTTTGACGTTTATTGGATACTAACTAACAAAACCCAGACAAGCAAAGTATATCTATATAATAATAATAATACATTCATACATATGTTGCCCATAGTGGGCCAAACGGCTGGACCGAACGGGCTGATTTTGTTTCTGTACATTCATGGGTGGCAGGGGGGTTGTTAAAGGCTAAAAAAATTCGAATTTTTTTTTCTCAAACTTTTCCAAATATTTTTTCCACGGGCAACATCGGGCCCTTTAGAAGTTTATTATATATAGATTACCTGAGGTTGATGGTTTTCTTTTAGAAGTAGTTCGCTGTTTGTTGGGCTGGGACAATTCAGTACTCTTTCTTTTTTTCTAAACAAATAGGGCTTATATTTGGTATTTATCACCCAATAGCAGAAAAATAAAAAAAGTAATCCCTAAATTTGATCCTCTCTGGAAAAAATGTTTTGCGGTAAACATAAATAATTGTATGGACAAGGTTGAGGAAGCAATGCATTATTGCTGATTGCTAATAAATAAATACCCCTGTTTGCACCATCTCCAGGACAGTATGATCTCCCTCCAGAACCTTTTCATCTACAACCTCAACATCACGCCGGGAACTAGAGGAACCTGGTCGCACTAAATATTGGGAATATAAAGGGACTGTTTATGATTCTGTAGATTCGTTTTTATAAATTTGAAATTGCAATTTTTTAAGTGTGTAATTTTGACAAACTTTATTAAAGAACTGCAGAAGAAATATTGAAACCACTAATAAAAATAATTAATTCTAAACATGGATTGGGTATCTCACTCGGTCTTGATCATAAAAAGCTTTTTATTATTAAGAAACTGTTAACGATTCTACAGATCCGTCCAAGTTTTAAAACTCACCTTCAAGATCAACCATAGTTTTAGAAGTTTCCTGTGAATTCTTCTTTTTTATATCTTCTCCATCCCTTAATATTATAAATGAGAAAATAAAAGTAGAGCAGGAAATTTTCCTTTACTCGCAAACTTTCCTTTCCTCACCCCTTTTCCTTTTCTTCCCTTCTCTCCCCCATTTCCCTTCTCTTTCCCTTTCCCTGCTCTCCACCAACTTACTTCTTATCCAATCCAATCCAATCCAATCCAATCCAATCCAATCCAATCCAATCCAATCCAATCCAATCCAATCCAATCAAACTAAACCAAACCAAACCAATATTTACCTTACTGCCAACATCTCTTGAATTCCCTCTGAGAAGAATTTTCGTTTATGAGCAGACTCTGTACAAAACTTGGTCAAATTCACATCAGTTGCCTTAACAGTAATTACTTTAAATCTCTACAAAAAAACAGACTGAGGCTTTTGATTAAGATTAAGGTAATTATTATAAGATTTTGAAATGAGCAAGATTTTGTTTAACAAACAGCCAGTTCAACTAAATAAAGGGGTGTATAATTTTAAGAATTACAACCCGCAAAAATAATTTGGAGGAATTAAATGAAAAATTGGACATCACAAGGCATGTTTTTAATCCTTAATGATAATTTTCCACCAAATATGCATTAATTTCCGTATAATAATCATCTACTTTATCCAGGTCAGCCAAGAAAACCCTTAAAAATTAATAAACTAGAAGCACGGTAATGTTTTTAGTTCGGTTTTCAGAATTTAAGTTTAGTTTGTCGACTTTTATTCAGGGTTCAGTTCTAGTTTAAGATTTCGGGACTAAATACTGAAGAAATATTCCAAAAATACTGAAAAACAAGTTGTTTGCGAATAAAAGATTCATAAAAAATAAAAAAATAAATAAAAAATGTGTCGACAGTAGATACAGAGATTTAGCAATCGGGATTAAGGGTATCCAAACCAAGAGTTTTCAGCTCTGGATGAACAGGGTTGGTTCAAACATTTTCAAATATTTCTACGTATCAAGAATCTTTCATAAACTATGAAATTTAGCCCTGTTATTCTAAATAAAAGCGCTTAAGTATTTCCTAATGCAAAAAATGGTTCATACCTGATATAAGTTTTGAAGTGATAGAGTTGCGCTCTCTTTAGAACCACAGAAGTAAAGGACATACCTTGGGCCATTAAACCCTGAACAAATTGTTAAGATTAAATCAAAGTTTATTCTTAAAGATTTAAATTAAACCTCTTTTTAAATAAAAGAAAAGACTTTTTAACGTTCAGATATGTCGGAATTTAGAAAGTGCTATTAAAAAGTTTTTCAATCTATTATAGCTGCAAACGTGCAACCGTGCACAAGAGATGCAGTTCATATAGCCTTACCTATATCTACTATTTAGTCTACTACATGGCTGCGAGTAGGGTTTCCAACGCAAGTGGATTTTACTTGCGCGGAATTTCGAGCCTTTACGCGCAAGTGAATTTAATTGCGCACAATTCCGCCATGATTGCGCGCTATAGCGCGAAATTCCGTCCAACTTTCTTGCGTTTGTGTTTAAATTTATTGATAATATTTGATTTGAAACCTAATGGTAATTAACTATTGCGCAATTCTGTTCAACAAAAAGAAGTTCAATTTAAATAAACATACAATAAACAGAAACTGAACTTGACTAACATTGCAGTCTCAAATTCTAGGAAAATTGAATTTAAACTTAATCTTTTATCTTATAATATTCATGCAGCATGATAACCAGAAAACTCTGACATAAGAAAACGACATTTTAGACTGAAGCCGAGTCATTTAACTGATTTAATAAGTTACTAATTAAAATTTGTTGCTGTGTAACAACATCAAATACACTGTAATGTTTTCTTACTGGTTCTTCACTGTAGCGAAATTCTAACTTTAATTAAACGAACCTTACAATTTTAACCTTAACAGTTTCCATTTCAATGATATTTCCATTCTAGTATCTGCTGCATGCAATTCACAGTTGTACCTGTACCTGGTTGTATATCTTTCACGATTGCTGGCCAGGGGGGATAGCCTCTAACTTTAGCTAGACAAGTTGACCCCACTGTATATACAGCTGGTTTCACCATCTTTATCTGAAATATTTTAAAAATGAGCTACAACATGAGATTGCTAACAGCTTACAATTTCAACAAATGATACATTATCAGATGAGATTATTATGAGTGATTAATTGAAGGTTATAATGTTTTTACACAGGTTGGGCATGTTGCACTGGCAGCGAATATATCAGTTTGCCAGGGTTGGTCAAGGGAACAAGGGACATGAACTGCAGTTCTACAGCTGGTTCTAAAAATAGTTTTTGGGTAACTCAATTTAAAAATGATTAACAGCGAAACATGAGATGATTTATGGAAGTCTTGTGATGTTTATCCTTTCAGAAAGCATGAGTGCGTATCTTTTTATTTAATTGATTCCTTTTCTAAATGATTAATTGATTACACCAGTAAAAGCTGTCCTTGCTTGAAACATTCGTCCATCAGAAGCAATAAAGATCTGCCCTCAATCAAATCAGAGTATTAGGAAGTTAGTCCCTTAATTGCTTAATTTTTAAGATTCCACTGTTGACATGAAGAATCAGACAATATAGAACTATTTCATACAACTGTTCTAACCTCAGGGTTTTTTAGCACAGGGTTCAATAATAGTACTAATAGTAGCGTGATGCCAAACTTTTTAAAGTGTATCCACCCCCCTCCCATGCTTAAAAGAAGTTTCTGGCTAGACGTGGTATGATGGTAGTTGAGCAGAGCGTGCCGCCCCACAACCTGACTGTGTGCGAGCGCCAGGTGGATTTTAAAGATAGATTTTGCGCTCTTATTTGGCAACTATACACCGTACAAACGTCTAATAGGTCTCAAATGATTTCTCAAAAATTCCTTTACAATCCTGCACTCTCAGCTGAACTACCATGTCTAGCATACACTCCCTTTAAATGTATGAACAAGCCCTTAAATATGTATTTAAATAGACCTGGTGCAGCCTAAACTGGCGCCAGGTTCCTTACACACGGTACACTTTGTCTCTCTACACAGAGATACAGCTTCATCCATACCCATAATCCTGAACAAATCAATGTATTAATGATTCAATCAATCAATGAATCAATCAATGAATCAATCAATGAATCAATCAATGACTCAATCAATGAATCAATCAATGGATCAATAAATGAATCAATCAATGAATCAATCAATGAATCAATCAATCAATCAATATCAATCAACCAATCAATGAATCATCCAATCAATTATTTTACCAACAAACCATTTAAATGATCAAGCAATCAATCAACCAATCAACTAGTCGATCAATCAATCAATCAACGAACCAACCATTCAAACAATCAATCAAGCAATCAGTCAACCAATAAACTAACTAAAAAAAAATCAAATGATCAATTAATCAATCAATCAATCAATCAAGTAAATAAATAATTAATCAATCAAACAAGCAATCAATGAATCAATCACCCAAAACTAAATAAAACAAATTTAATCTGTACAACTCTAACTGGTCATGTGACTAAGTGCACCATAATAAATCGCTTGCCCACCCTATCCACAAAAATGATTTTACCCTTGTACTTATAGGATGGGGGTTGGGGTGGGATGTTACCTGGAACCTACTAAGAATACTCCAGGAACCCAGCAGAAACAATCCTCATGGAACCATATCTCCGCCTCCCCTCCATCCTCTTCACAAATATTTATTCGTCAATATTAAATGAACATTATTTTAGGAGGAAAACAATAAAAAAACAAAAATGATTTTTTCCCCCGAAAACAAACAATATAACATTTTTTTCAAGACTTATTCTTGAAATTCAGTAATTTCCCCAACGAAATCATCTATTTCCCTCATGGCATAAAAGACAGAAATGTTTACTTTCCAACGTATTTTGAATAGAAACATTTTGAAGGAGGAAGGAATACAATTTTACAGAAAATTATTAACAATATGAAAAGTTTATAACCTGAAGTTAGTGATTTTCGTTTAGGTCTGTTTTTCTTTTCCAAGGTGTCAGGTTTAATACAAGCTGAGGGAATAAAGTATGGACCGAATAGGTCTCCTAGACCACGGTAATGACTCTTTTGCTGGCAGAATATACATCTCCAGGTGTCATCCACTGTCTTGTAGTCATACTGTTTACTAAAATATTTTAAAAAATTAATTCATCTTATTTTTTTTTGATGGGTTCTAAAGAAAACATATACTCCAAAATAGTGCTTGAAAAATATAATTTTGAAGTTATTTTAACACTGATAAACGTACTGCAAAAAGTAAACAGACTACCAAGTAAAATGTAAATACCTGTGAACGGATACATGACCAAAGTTAGCTGTTCTGGCTCTATGTTCTGCATCAATAATTCCTCGTTTTCCTCTGAGCAAAAAAGCTTTTGTTAATTTTAAAAATTCAGAAGTAGACTTAAAAACTATTCGAAGAAATGGAACCCATTATTTTTCAATTTTCATACACTATAGAGACACACAACATCATAAGATTTTGCATATTTTACTGTTTTAAATCGCTAATTTCCATGATTTTTAAAAATAAAAAAATTCTATGAGACAATTCTTTTTATTTCGAACCGTCAATAACATTTCTACAGGGTCACGTGAGTTACCACAAAAGTTTAGGCCGAATCGGTTTGACTGTTTCGACGTTTTTTGGATACACACAGAGAGATAACAGACATTGTGTTATGATATATATTGTTACTCGGCGATATTCTAATAGCAATTTTAACGTATTTAAATGTTGCTTTTCAAGTTCCTTATTTTCATATTTTTATCATTATTGTAAAACTCCAAATTTCGAGGATTTTTCTGTTAACATTAATGGAATTCTAAAATTTAAAAATAAAAACTACATTTTTATCCAGGCACGATATTTGTATTATGACCTTCCTTGGAATGGAAAAATGTACGACACCAAAGTGAAAAGGTACAAAACGCTCAAACAGACTGGTAAAAAACCTTGAAAAATCAAACTTGTCAGGACTCAAAGCCCCTTTAAGGATTAAGGAATCATAAGGAATTGAAATCTGCAAGAAATTCAAACTTGATAAGACCTTAACATTCAAGGATATTATAATGCAAGCAGAATTTAAAAGTGTTTATTATAGAATTAAGTCAAAATTAAAGTTCCAGCCTCTGATAAAAGAATCAAAATAAAAAAATGTGTTCCTACTTTTGTTTCGACTCCGCACCATCTGATGCTGAGTTGACCACAACCACGGTTCTCGGAGATCTAAAATCTCCTTCAATGTGTACATATGGACCCTTTCTCTCCCCCCGACCCTTCCCGATCTTCTTCAGCTTCTCAGCAGGGTCTTCCTCAACCCTCTTCCCTCTCTTCTTTTCTTCATTATGCTTCTGCTTTGATGGCGCAAGTTTAACTTTCTTTTTACAACTCTCGGCAACGTCTAGAAAATAGAAATTTAATTGATCAGGGTTATATATTTAGTACAAGTTCTACCCGAGCGGCAGGAAGAAGATTTTTTATTAACATTCAGAGATAAAAATGAATGGAATTTAGTTAGCCAGCCGAGGCTCCCCCTCATTTCGATACTTCCCCTCCCAAAAAAAGATTAATCCCCCCTTTCTTAATTCAGCGAAAAAAACGTTAGAAATTTTTAAGACAAAGGGGATAAAATTCTTTATTAAGAAGGTGGGTAGGGGAATAATATTTAGAGAAAATAAACACTTCTGCCAGTAACCAAGCCATTCAGTGATCGGGCTATCTCGTGAAATAGGCCATGATTAGAAATAGATCACTGTCAGTAAATTAATTATCAGTCAATTGGTCAAACGGACATTCCATCCAATATTTCAATGAACAAATCATTTTTAAAATAAAATGTTCAGATTTTTTAAAAAAATAATTATATTCCTCATTCGGTAGTACTCCATTTTAATGTTTAATGAACCTCCTGCCATAATCTAAAATACTTCACTACAAATACATCACTAAAAGCCGATTCACATTTCGCCTTGAAACCTTTATATGATCAAATAAATTAAATTAAATATAGTATTGACCATAAAAGATCCCCCGATCCCGCCGACCGTCATCAATAGAACAATTCCTAAAATCCGTTCAATCAATAATGTGAAATAATGTCGTTATTTTTAGCTAGACAAATGTTTTTTCCTGCAGCAGAAATACGCAAGTTACTTTTGTAAAGAACCTAAAATTCAAAGAATTTCAAAATTATTAACATGGATTTATAATTTACACTTGATCAGAAAAAGCTTTTCAGGGTATCATTGTAAATCAAATTTGCCATCTTTACATGGAGGGTCACTTAAAAGTATCATTTGATACCTTTTTCAATAATTTGTATTTCTGGTGGCCCCAGGGCTGATCTACCCAAGCTGTCTGTAGTTCTAGATTGATGAAATTCCTCTTTAGATTCTGATTCTGAGAGAGTCCTTTCAAGAGTTTTCTTCTGGGTCGAGACATCCTGGGTTGTAGCATCTCCCTGGACAACCTCTGCTTCCTGAAAATTGTAATTTTCATGATTTAAAAAGTGCAGGGGTCTAAAAGTATATAAATCTGATTTTGATGGGATTCGAAGAGAAAATACGTTAAGCTCAGTAGTCAGTAAATATTTTCATGATTTAATCCCTTTTTTAAATGATTTAGATATTCTTAGAAAAATGCACACTCTGTTGCATTTTCTTTTATAAAGCATGAATATTATATTCAGAATAACAAGATATCAACATTTGTTGGACCCCCTGAAATAAAATTGGTATGCTTTTATACCAAAAGTATCAACTATCAAGCACTGAAAACTAATTACTCCAATTTTCGACTTTTCATTTAAGTCAAGGGGATCATGAAGAAAAATACGAAAGTAGATCATCTTAACTCCAACCTGCGGCGTACTGCTCAGACGTTTTGATTTCTTGACTGGAGCCGGGGTAGCTGGGGTACCAGACTCATCCGACTCATCCAGAGATACAGAGGCCATTCTCTTCCTTGTCAAACGAACTGAAAGTATATCATGAAAATATAATATTATAGCTTGGGAACCCGACTTAACATTTTTTCTTTAAAAGTTAACTCACTCAACTTGGACTTTCAAAATAAAGCCAATAATATTTTATGGTTCTATCGAGTTTCCTAAAACTAAGTTAAGAACATTCCTGTGGTTCTCCCAAGTTCCCCAATCAAAATTTAAGGCGAATCGGACAGTGGGTTCCTGAGTTAGGATCGGGCAAACAAACAGAAAAACAGAGATTACAACTTTATATATATAGATAACGTCCAAGGAAACCCCTAACTCAAAATTTTATTTCAAAATAAAAAGAAAATGTTTTTCTTTTCAAAATACCTTCAGGAGTTTTCTCAATGACATCAGGTTTAGAATCAGCATCTAAAAGTTTAAAAGATAAGATATCATAGAAAGTTAAACTTATAAAAAGTTTCAAAGAGTGATAAACTCATGGTTTTCTGCAAGATCTTTTACTAGTACTACCCATTTCCTGTACTTCTAAACTTTAATGCATTTTTTTCTAATTGAAAAGATCTCAAAAAAAATATTTGTAAAATAAACAAATAAATTATTTTAAGGTGAAAAAGGAAAAAGTAAAGAAAATAGAAAAGACGAAAAACGTACCAATTTTGATTTTTTTCCACCAAAAAAAAATCAATTAAAAAATGTGGATACCTTTTGCAGGAGTTACTGGATCACTTACAGAACCTCTAGATCTCCTTGATCTTCTGCCCCCTTCCAGGGATTTAACTTCAGGTATATCGGTAGGATCTACGCTGTCTTCAGATACAGCAGTTTCATCCACTAACCTATACTGAAGAGGTTTGCTAGCAGTCCTCTTAGGTTTAGTATTAGATACAGATGACTTTGCTGGAACTATCTTTTCAGTTGAACAGTTCTTTTTGGATTCTTTGTCATCCTTAGAATCATTGGACTCTTTTTCCTCCTTTGTTTCTACTTCTGTATTCATTACTGGAACTTCAACTTTAGTCATGGCACTTAATCGTTTACTTCTAGGACTAACAAAACTGTTTGGAACCGGTTTTGTTGTTGTGTTAAATTCTTTGGCGGATTTGGGGGTTTCCTTTAGTGGTTTTGGTTTTATTGGAGACTGGAAAAGATTGTAGTCCTCGGACTGGTTTTCCCGGATTTTCAATTCTGCAGTTTGAGCTGATTTTCGTTTTGACCTCGGAGATTTTCGCTCAGGCTCAGGTTGTGGCTCAATTTCAGGTTCAGGGGGGGCCGACTTTTCAGGAGAGCTAATTCCTGAATGTATTATTATTTTAATGAAAACAAAAATACATTTTTCAAAAAATAAAGTAACCTGCAAACATAGCTTCCATATCTTCTTCCACTTGTTTAAAAACTTCTTTCTTGGTTTTATCTTTGACAACATTAGGGATCTCTGGAGTCTTCGCATCTTTTCTTCTACCTAACAATACAAGAAAATTAGATAATCGTGAGAGTTGTTGTGCATTACGAACTACTCCTTGAGGGAGTATCTTTTTACAAAAAACAAGATTGTTGCGATATTTTTTAGAGAGGGGGCTGTAATTTCAAAATAAAAAATCATATAGTTTTGAATTGTACCTGTTCTTCGAGGAGTTTCTGATGGTTCAGAAGTTTTCTCTAATGTTTCATCAACTGAAAGTGTAAATTTTTTTTTTTTTTTAATAATAAACTCAAACAAATTTATTTCAAGGACAACATTTCTCTTTTAATATCCTTTTAACTTAACAAAATTTGTTACAACATCACAAGTATCTTAGTAGAGTTGCTCGGTCCCAATGCAATGCATCCCACGGACCAAAAGATTACTTGGATCTAATATTACTTATCACAAAAACTTTAATTGACATGGCACATAATGTAAAAATACTCTGATAAATCTGACCTTTCTTAGGTTTAACCTCGATATCTGCTGGAGATTGGATTGTGAGAGGTTTCGAATCTAATACTGGTTCAGGGGCTGTTTTCTGTTCGCCAGGAAACGCCTAATGATGGGATTTATCTTTCAGTTTGGAACGAAACAAAAATTTCAAAAAACAAAAATTAAAAGAACTTTTATTAGCTCGTCTGGGTGTCTGTTTATTTGTTTGTCTGTTTGTTTGTATCCAATAAACGTCAAAACGGCTGAACTGATCAGGCCCAAATTTTGCGTGGGACCTCACGTGGCCCCAGGGAAGGTTTATGGCCAATCAGACTTTAAATATGTAATCTTAAAATATTTTTATTTTGTATCATTTAATTTTGTAAAATTTTGAAAATGCAAAAAATATTATGAAATCCGCAAATCTTTTTTTTAAATTTTATACTAAAAGTTGAAAACGAAGATGGGCGCCCTAAAAGTCTAGTAATAAAAATGGATACCAATAAAAAACAAACAGAGCCCCAACCTTTTATAAAATTCAAACATACATGCATTAAATTTTGAGCTATCTTACTAACAGGAGAAAGCAAGAAACTTCTTATGATCGATTTATTTAACTAAACTAAGCTTTTTTTCAGGACTGCATTATGCTTTATTTTACAATGAAAAATTATGAAAATATCAAAATCTAGATATTATCAGCTTTCAGATCTAAGTCAAAAAGGACAAAATTCTTCGATCTGAGCTGGGAACTTTTGAATGGCGGATATCGGGATTAATGCTTGATCCATTCTTTTTCTTAATCTCCAAGTTAAATTATGATTGTTCCTTCTTGTTTTAAATCTCCAGATTAATTAACAGATCGGGATTAAGGCTATCCCATTCTAAAGTTTTCAGCTCTGACTAGATTTAATTGATTAATTGGTTGATAGTTATATATGCCTAACAGAAAGGTAAGGTTTTTGATCAGCAACGGCTGGATTAATTTCATGTTTACCTTCATTTCCCCTTTAGATCGTCTCCGCTGCGGAGTATCTAAATCCTCTCGAAGTTTTGGAATCACAGGGTTTTCCAACATGTCAGCTTCCCTGAAACATGTAAAAATTGATTCGATTTCAATCTTATTCTGAAAAGTGGGCTATTTGAGTCATCATAGAAAATGAAAGGGTTGCCGGCGTAATTTTTACGAAACATGAGAAGCTGATTTTTTGGTTAGCAACAATTTTCATTGAATTCCGCTAATATAAAAACTTATTATGCAGGTCTATGTTAAGACCAGTTCTTTATTAAGGAATGTCATTTACTCTTGACTAGAACTCAGCGCTTTTCTTTCAGGAATTTGAAAAAAAGAGTTTGAGAAACAGAACCTTTGCACTGCACTCATCAATATTCAGAGTAAAAAGATGCTTAGAAAAGATTTATAAGCTTTACGCTGTGAATCGTTTGATTGTAATTTTTAATGGAGGTTCAAGCTAAATTTTGTTACAACCCTCTTTAACTTACCTATCTTCTGTAGATCTGGATTCGGAGGATACAGCCTCCTGGTCGAGGTTCAAGGTTGGAAGCTGAGGCTTAGATTGGCGAGGAGACTTCCCACCGGACCTGGAAATATTGAGTTTCATAAAACTAAATATCCAACAAATTATATCTTTTTGACAATAAAAACGTAGCATTCTCTCTCACAAAATTTTCTAATTTTCTTGAGTAATACGTTCCCTAATATTTAAGGTATAATGAATTCAAATCAGATCGAATCGAATCGAATCAAATCAAATCGAATCAAATCGAATCAAATCAAATCAAATCAAATCAAATCAAATCAAATCAAATCAAATCAAATCAAATCAAATCAAATCAAATCAAATCAAATCAAATCAAATCAAATCAAATCAAATCAAATCAAATCAAATCAAATCAAATCAAATCAAATCAAATCAAATCAAATCAAATCAAATCAAATCAAATCAAATCAAATCAAATCAAACCAAATCAAACCAAATCAAACCAAATCAAATCAAATCTAACCAAACCAAACCAAACCAAACCAAACCAAACCAAACCAAATCAAACCAAACCAAACCAAATCAAGTAGAGATCTGAAAGGGAACCCAAAATGGAACCCCCAGACTGCCTTCAGGGCGCAAAGCTGCACCCTGCAGATAGATAATGGGAAAATAAAATAAATAAAATATTGCACTTAAAATGGCCGAACATATTGCAAGTTGTTTGTGTTGGGAAAATCCTAAGAAATATCTCAATTACCTTGTTTTCGAAGGCGATGATTTAAGATCTACCTTTCCCTCATCACTATCACTCTCAACCTTGAAAAAAATTTATCAATTTTTCAATTGATCGTTGACATTTGTTTGCGATTGATTTGAAGTTTAAACCTCATGAACCTTATCAACTGATATAGATTACATGTAGGGGGCAGGGAAGTTTATTATTACAAGAAGTTGAATTGTTCCCCCCCCCCCTGGCATTATTGTTCCGAAGGGGAACGTTTTTATCTGCTTTTTATCACAAACTAGCTATTATTGCCACTAAATCACCTATTTTATCAAATTTAGGTAATTTAGCGTTACTTACCTTAATTGTTATCTATAATTTACGTCAACTAGTTATTTTTCCCACATTTTTTACCCAGGACCAGGGGTGTGTGTTCCCCCCAAAGTGACAACCAAGATAAGTTTGCTGGGGTGGGGGTGGGGGGGGTTGCATAGGGGGCAGCGCCCCCTGGAGGAGAAATCTTTTTGCATTTTGGTTGTACAATGTAGTGTTTTGGTGCCCTAACAATGTCAAAAACCAGGCCCCTTCTGAGATTTTTAAAATTATTTAAGCTTTTTAAATGGGGGCAAAACATGATATTTATATTATGGAAAAAAATGATACCTTTTCTCAAAAAGGTTTTGCATAGTTTCTTGTGTGAGCAAAAACTAGCTGATGAAAAATAATGATAATTTAAAAATTTTGAAAAAATCTTGTTTGACACTAAGCTGTCTATAACTTCAAGCAGTTAATGCCTTCACTGCAATAAAAGTTCTTAAAGATTCTTTGAATTCTCTTCCATTAGAACTTAAAATACAATTGGGAAATGAGACTCAGTTCTCAGTATAAAGGAAATGTATGAAAATATTTTTAAATATCTGATTTCTTTTCCCCATAGACATGATAGGGAAACTTTTAAATATTTTTTGGGAAACCATGGTTTTTTATTTCCATAAAAACTGGGGAAAGTAATTCTTTCACCATTCAGAAATAAATTTTCTTCCCCAGACTGGAAGTTAATACAGCGATAGTATTATGTTTTTTTTCTTCCCTTTCCTCCCTTTTGTTCTTTTCTTTTTTCTCTCTTTCCTTGAATTTTCTTCCCTGGGCTGAATTCTACCCTCCCCCTGAGGGGGGGAGTAAGGATATACTCCCCTGGTAGGGGGGGGGGGGGGGGGGGTTCAAACTTAATATGGATTACATCTTAAAGGAACTATAACGTACGTTAGTGACCCATTTTAAGTAATTTTAAGTTACCCATCACCAAAACCTTTATCTGAGCAAAACTTTAGAAAATATTTTTGAGATTCTTCCTGAAAATCAGTTATTTCTTTCTTTAAATAACTTGCGAAATGAAGCAGCGGAGACAAGCCATGAATTGTCAATGCTTTCTCCTTAAAGATTATGTAACAGCGATATCTTCTTCATTGTTATTCAAATAAAGATTTATGTGTTGTAAATCGAGTTTGTGAAACACTTAAATGGAATGTCACAATTGTAGTTACGTCGACAAACCCTTTAAGTTAGTTTAACAGGAATTAGACATGCTAAATAGGTTAGAAAGACATGAAATACGTGGACACCTTTGGTTCATTTCCCTTAGGTCGGTTGATAAAGTATCAAACCTTAATTTCCAGTTTACACATGCGTTTCTTGCGAACTTTTTGTTTGAACATGGTCACATCGTCATCAGTGTCCTTGATACAATAAGTAGAGAAAGGAACCAGTTTTAGATATTTTTTAGTCAAACAGGACAAAATAGCTTTTTAGTGAGGTATGTAAAACTAGAAGGCTTCAATAGAAAACAGTGGAATAAAAGTTATAAAATGTCCAGGAGTGTATATTTTCTTTGAAAAATACAACCCCCGTCTTTGAAAATCACGTTTTTTTTCGCTCAATTGTAAAAATAAATGTTTTATAGGGTAATAAGAATTTCTGAATAAAAGATATATTCCTAAAATGTCGCTAAGTATTTTGTAGATTGTAATATTCACTGTATTCACTGAATAGGGATTGAAATTGTAAACATAAATGTTTTTTTATGGAAATATGAATTTCTGGATAAAAAATATATTCCTGGAAATGTATTTTGTAGATTGTAACTAATTAAAAAAAAATTTAAAAATGACGACATTTATTTCACAGTTTTCTTGTCCTTACTGCATACCAATTCTAAAACAATCTACAAAACATGCTTGTTAGTATTTCGAGAACAATTAATCTGAGGGATGCATATATTCCAAAATTAGACATAAAAGTTGAAATATTTAATAAGAACTCTATATATTTAAGAGAGGGGGGGGGATATACAATATACAGCCCTATTCAATCAAAATAAAAAACTATGCTAATGTATCTTAAAATCAAGCACTACCTTCTACATTCTACAGAAATTAATAAAATATAGTCTAGAAGAAACTCAAAAATCATGCATTAGCTAAGTCTAGTCAAGTCCAAAGTGGCATCAAATGTTAAAACCTTATCCGCCAAATCTCCTTCTGAACTGATCGTCTTTTTCTCTGTCGTCCCAGTGACAGCTTCTTCTGTTCCCCTGTTCTTCTCCGTCGTCCCATGGACGATCTCAGCTGTGTGAGTTTTCTTCTCCGACGGCACCGAGCTGATCTCTGAGAGTTTAGCTGGAGTTACAGATATCTCGGGTACACTAAAACATACAATTATTAGAACAATTATCAGAATAATTAGGTCGGAAAGGAGCCATTTTTTTTCTCCATTGCTTCCATTGAAAACTTTAGCAAAAGTTTCAATGGTGTTCAAAAACTTGTTCCCAACCTACCGTCCTTTTCAAAGAAATTAATGATAAGTTTGAAAAAAAAGGTTTTTATATTTTGGGCGTTTTATGATACTTGGGTTCAGTTATCACCGGTATTTGATTTAATCCTGGTATTCAATTTTCTTCTGGTGCAAAAAAAATAACATTAAAAAAGAAAGATTTCCTAGAGGGGGTTATTTTACCTTGCGTCCTTCTCCTGGTCCAAAATTAGACCCTTCTGTGTAATTATGCTCATCGTTCCACCACCTTAAGGCAGAAATTTTATAACCAAAATACAAAAATCATGGCTGATTGACGATAATTTTTTAGTTGAATTAAATTTTTTGTTCTTGTTTTAAAAGCAACAAAAAATATTTATCCCGTCCCCCTACCCTCCCGGGTGGAACTATTGGGTAATTTTTTTATTTATATTTTTGACGGAGAAGATTAAAAATACCTGGTCCAACGGGAACCTTCTGTGGTGTGTACTGTTTCCTACGGCTGTTGGTTTGAGCTGGTGGACTTGAGTTTATAGGGGTAGACAAACTACAGCTAGAGGCTGGTGTTGATAAACTTGTGCCAGTCTGGCAGGATATTCTTGAAGAAGGTTGAGTTCCAGAACTATTGTCTTGATTTGGTTCAGAAGTTCTGCTCTCTTGCAGGGAAGTTTTATCCTGGAAATAATAGGGGTCCTAATTTCTGCGCAAATAATTATAATAAAAAATCAAGATATAAAATTTGTTCAGTAAAACAAATCGAGGTTGAGCTCTCCTTAATGCAAAAAGGTATTGTCTAACCAAAGGGCATGAAATTTATACTCGGCAATTTTTTTTTGTGTCATTCTGGGACAAAACTTTCCCTACCTCTTTCTTATCCTTGTTCCGGTTTTCAACCTCCGTTTCCTTGGAGGTCTCCTTCTCTTTCCCCTGTTCCTCCTTCTCCTTAACCTTTTCTTCGTCGGAACTTGATCTAAACAGTATTAAGTTACAGTCATCAGTCACCGTGTAAGATCTGGTGATCTTTCTAAACTATTCTGTGTTAAGATCATCCAACTCTAGAGCTTTTAAATTCTCCGGCCTAATAAAGTGTTATTTTAATTTATCACATATTGTTATAATATGTTTACATTTTCATTTAAACTTGGCTAATTTTATACACTGAGCTTATTAAAAATCATGTAACCAATTTTGATTTATATTTTAATAGTTATTCTAACCCGTGACTGATTGATTGTTTTTCAGTTCACAGGTCTGAGCTCTGTATCGCTACCAGTTTAGCTGTCAACATTCTACGGTCAACAGTCTACGGTCAATTGTCTACAGTCAACAGTCTACGGTCAACAGTCTACGGTCAACAGTCTAAGGTCAACAGCCTATGGTCAACAGTCTAAGGTCAATAGTCAACAGTCAACAGTGTTCCTCCTTCTCCTTAACCTTTTCTTCGTCGGAACTTGATCTAAACAGTTTTAAGTTACAGTCATCATTCACCGTGTAAGATCTGGTGATCTTTATAAACTATTCTGTGTTAAGATCATCCAACTCTAGAGCTATTAAATTCTCCGGCCTAATAAAGTGTTAATTTAATTCATCATATATTGTTATAATATGTTTACACTTAGCACACCTGGAGCAAATTTTCATTTAAACTCGGCTAATTTTATACACTGAGCTTATTAAAAATCATGTAACAAATTTTGATTTATATTTTAGTAGTTATTCTAACCGTTACTGATTGATTGTTTTTCAGTTCACTGGTCTGAGCTCTGTATCGCTACCAGTTTAGCGGTCAACAGTCTACGGTCAATTGTCTACAGTCAACAGTCTACGGTCAACAGTCTAAGGTCAACAATCTAAGACCTAGAGGTTACGTTTAACAGTCTACGGTCAACGGTTTACGATCCACAGTCTAGTCAACAATTTATGGTAAACAGTCTACTGTCAACAGTCAAAAGTCGACATTCTAAGGTCCACGGTCAGCAGTCGACAGTGTACGGTTATTGGTTACCAATCTATAATCAACGGTGATAGTCAAAGGTAACAGTCTACAGTTCAATGGTCTACAGTTTAAAGGTGAACTATGTATACCTGGTATTAAAGTTACGTTTCCCAAGGGAGCTATTTCCTTGATTATAGTTCCAGGTATTATATCCTGCCCCAGTATATCCATACTGTCCATATCCTAAATTTATCAAAATAAAGATATACTGAAAATTTAATTTTATTATCATAAATTTAAATTTAAAAAGAGGAGGATCCAATGGTATTTATTATTAAAAATAATAAAATTTCGAAGTATTTTGGGATCAAATTTTAAAGTTTGACGTTTCTTCCTTTCTGGAACTTTTAACCCGATAATTTATATTCCCAGATTTTATATTCAAGTTTATAAATTTTTGACCTTGAAATCCTTGAAAGCCCGGTGTGTGCGCATCAGGGGGTGTGAAGTGTTGTCGTCCGGCACCATACATACTGAAGTTACTTCCTACTCACAAAATTATTATCAATCAATCAATCAATCAATTTATTTCAAAATAATTTTGAAAGATTTTCTTTGATAAAACAGAAGCAAAAATGACAATATCAACGGAACAAATTTTTCAACAAGATATACTTTTAAAGAAAAATAGTATGTAAATTCTACATTCAAAGAACAAATTTAAAGAAATATTGTATAGAAAAATAAGAACCATTCTTTGTCACATTCTGGTCTCCAAAATTTATGGACTATATGGTATAGAAATGGCAGATACCAGAATGGGCTGGCGGAGCTTTTCGTTGGTATCCTCCTCCTCCGGATCCAACAACCTCGTCGTTAACAAAGTAATCGTTTCTATCACCCTGAAATAGATAATTTTTAGAGGGACTGTAAGCGTTATTTCAAGTGACCCTCCATGCAAAGTGAGATATGCCCGATTTACAACAATCCCCTTGAAACCTTACACTAACATTACCATTGCTTCATATAAGCAAGAAATGCGCACTGCAAATGAAAATAAACAGTTTAAAGAAACAAAAATACGGACAATGGATAACTAAGTCATACTTGATTAGACAAAGGTGTCAAGGGTACCGTTGTAAATCTGGCATTGCCATCTTTGCATGGAGGGTCACTCAGTAAGTATGTAAGGGGATGTATGTATATAATGATAGAAATGGATTGTATTTAACGCCATTTATAGGTTCAACTATTATGATGAACTTACAGGGGGAGAATTCAGGAAACAAAGTTTTATCTTTCTAGTATTTGAAAATTAAAGCTAATTGAGCTCGCTAATATCTTAGCGCGTTTAACTTACTTCGTCAAATCAGGAAATTGTTTAGGNCTGGCTGTGCTAAGAATTCTTTGAAGGACCAACCTGCTGTGGATTAAATCCACCTCTAAAACCTTGATTTCCTTGATTTCTCCCTCCTCCGAACCCACCAGAGTTATACATATTCCAACTCATTACCTTATATCTTCTAAATGCTAAAAGTAAGTGTAACATGTGTCTAAAATTTTGGACTACTTTGAGCTGGAACACATCGAATTTTTAAGGCTAAAAACCACTCAATTTTGCCATTTTCTCAAAACTTAACTTTGATTTAGTTTTTTATTTCAGAACCGCAATCAATAGAGGATGGGGTACGCATTGGGCGAAGTGGCCTTTTTCGGCAGCCATAGCCGAAAAAATGGGGTCAATTTTACAATAGTTTTATACAGACTGGATTTGGTAACATTGTGATAGAAGGCTGAAATGCAACATATTAATGTAATCATCCATACGAATCAAGAACACAATTTGGGATTTGACTTCCATTTCAGCATGACCAGACTAAAATCGTTCTCTAGAAATTTACCGAACGATTCCTGTATAATTAAGTTATCATTTATCGACTTGGAGGCTTAATCTTTCCAGTTTTGATGAAAAATAAGATTTATTCGTCGATTTTGACGATAGACGAACTTTAATGTTCAAAATGCCGGCACGGTTACCTAAAGTTAAAGTAATAAGCTAGACAAAACTGGAAAAATTAAGTCTCTTAGTCAAAAAATTAAAACTATAACAACGTATAGCAACTATTGAGTGTGAAAAAATCGTGATGTCAGTCAAAACAGGCCCAACGACATGACATAAAATTAGGGGATTTCTTTCAAATTTTAGCATAGCATATGCATATGCATATGCAGTTTAATCGAAAAACTTTTAAAAAATTAAAAAATAATATGTTGTTTCTGGCTTAGTTTTAACGAGGCCAAAAGTATTGAGTTTCATTTCAGCGGTTTTGTGAAGACAGGACAGCTTATGCAATTCATCATCTGACAGTTTAGCTACGAGACGAATGGATGCGAGTGGTGGGAAGCCTTCGCTTCT